>NW_019384642.1:493159-528541 GCF_000671375.1 Centruroides sculpturatus | reverse complement strand
TACATTTATAATTATGAATTTTTAAATATTATTATAATATTAAATTCATTTTAAATTTAGTAATAATAATATAAAGTAAATCTGCAATAACAACAGATTTAATAGCATTTTTTTTTTCGTTTTTTTAAATTTTTATATGAAAAATTTAATAATGAAATTTTATAATTACACATTTAAATAACTTTAAATATTTAATTTAAAAATAAGTATCGAAATAACAATTAGTATGCAATTACATACACTTGAAATTTAATTTTTTTTAAGTCTCTAAGAATATTTTCCTTCCATTGCATGATATTATACCATTAAACACAAATGTTCAGTTTGTTTACACAAGAAAAGAGAGGAATTTAGACAGTAAAAGAAGAAATTTCTTCAATTTTTTCCTTTCAAAATAATTAATTTTTAAATAAAATCATATTGGGCACTTAAAAATTATTATTTAATTATTAATTATTATGTGATAATATACTAAATGGTATATAACACACTTCAAAGCAGTAAAATTGTGTAGAGAATCACGTCAAACCTTTCAAGAATAGCTTTTTCTTAAAGGTTTTATCATTAGATTTATGTAAATTAAGTACTTTAATTTTTATCAGAATATTTAATATACTTAAAATTAATGTAATTAAAATGTTTATAAATTCACAATAATGTAAAATAATTAACGATTTCTGTCTAAAATTTGATTATAATTAAGTCTACTCCTGACAATTCTCAAAGATCCTCTTCATCTTGTTACTTCATCGCTTAGTAAAAGAGAATCGATACTTTAACTTTCTTAATTAACTTTATAAATTAATTTAAAATATTATTTAACATCATATCTAATTGTAAAATTAATATTTATTACGTATACAAATTATAATTATTTATAAATCCTACAACCAGCATCTTTACAGCCAAGAATTTCAATTAAGGGATGAGTTTTCTAATTTAAAAAAAAGTTATTTAAATAATTAATTAAATTTATAATTTTTTAATGTGTTAAGATGGAGGAAAGACGAAACGTAGTAGAGGAATTATTATATAATATAAAGCAGTGCGGAGAAAATAACCATAAGTGTTTAACGATGGAATACCTTGTTGCCCAAGGGTCTATCCTTTAGAGATCATGAAGAGAAAATTTGTTTGTCGAGAACCGAGAGAAGTCTCTGATGGACATCCTGGTGCAGCTTGTTTGTTTTGTAACTCGGCTTTAGTTTCTTCTTTTCTATACTGTTGACACAAAACGAAAGGTCAAGAGGCTGAGTAAATGTTAGCACAACGTGAGAAGACTAATATAACCCTCTCTGTTCGTTTTTATTTACCTGTTTCCGACAGTCGCCTGAATGAACACCGTGTTCTTCGACATCCACCTAAGTATACCTTGGAGAGGAGCACTGACATTAGTTACTTTTCAAATTATCTAACGTATATCTTCACTCTTTTCCATGCTTTAGATTAATATCTTTCTTACAGGACGTTAGAATCTTACAGGAAAAAATGGCTTTTCAAGAATAAACAAAGCCCCAATTCATCTGGAGCCGTTAAAAAGAAGAATTAAAAAAAAAGAGAGAGAGAAGAATTTAAGCTTCGTCTTTAACAGATTTAATTTAAAGTTTTAAGAGTTCCATTAAAAATAAGTTGAAGAGCGAGTTCGGATATTGGAAACTCTAAATGTAAAGTTTAAAAGTTACTTCCTTTATTAGAAAATTGCGTTTGAAGGATCAGAAATTGAGCAAGACGGGAGCCATGTTGATGGAGAAGAAGAGTAAATAACCCTTAATTTTGCTGACGATCGTAAACGTCACTTAGGAAGGAAGCAAAGCAACCGCAACACGAAACAAAGCAGAGGTTTTGCAGTTTCTTCCCAATATGTGATGTCGAAGAAGTGGGCAAAACATTTGACAGTTGACGTATCTGTTTCGACCTAGCGAAAGCATTTCCGTGTATCCATTGTGCAGAGTTGATAGATGGAGAGAAGCGTTCGTGTCTGATTTTTGATGTAGGCCACAAATTTCGATGGCCAGAAACCTGTCGACATATTGTCCTTGTTCGTTCGCATGGCCGATCACGTCTTTAAAAATCTCACAAAAAAAAGAAAGGAAAGGAAGTATCACGTATTGTACGTTGTCATATTTTCCTACATTCTATTTTAAAACGAGGAACGTTAGCAATAATGTGAAACCCGAGTGGTGTATAATGTTGACAGTTTATAAATGGTGTGTTGCCACAGAAGCGAACAGCTCCAAGTTCTCCATCCACGAAGATGTATGCACAATGAAAACATTCCCTTCTCTCCGGGAAATATTCCAAATGTCTTTAATGTCTTCTTTAAATAAAAATTGGACCATAAATATTTTAAAATAATTTTTTAATTCAAAAAAATATTCCTGATCCATTCCATTTTTTCCACGTCTCTTCGCTACGATTTTTTAAATCGTCCCGCTGTTATTTTAGAGATTTTACAGCTAAACTTTTACATTTTAAAACAATTTTATAAAGTATATAAACAGAAAAAAAACAGTAATAATTTTGAAGTCTAATTAAGTATGCCATATTTTTTTGTTTTTTGGCTGTAGTCAAATCTTCAAACTGCTCGGACAGCTTATCTAAACAGTTTCTTGAGATGTTCTCTGGGATTAGAAAAGTAGAAGCTTTGACACTTAATTAACTTTATAAATTAATTTATACATTCTTGTCAGATAAGGTGAAGATAAGTAAAACAACTGGCGAACGAATCTCAATCTTCCTTAATACGATGAAGATGCTTTAATAATCAAAAACCGCAATATTCTCAAGGGATTGTTGATGGCTGTCTTCTTCCAAATTTATCCTTTAGATAACATCCCTGATTTATGTAGAAATTTTCATTTTTATCGGATTATGAGCATTGCTTTTAATTTATTATTCTAATTTACTTCTCGTGTAAGCAAACATTTCCAAGGAAATAAATTCTAGTATCGTTATAACTTTTTTTTTCAATTGTTGCTAGATGAATATCCTGGAGATAAATAAATAAATAAATATATATATATATATATATATAAGAAATAAGATATTTCTATCTGATAAATCGTATCTTATGACATCACGCTCTCAAGAGATAGAGGAAGAAAGGAGTTTAATTTTTAGGAGATAAAAAAATGATGCAGATAAATAATGTGTGTTTACTGTTTTCTTCTTTATCATATATATTGAGAAAGAGAGAAACATTCGTAATTGTGTTCACGAGAAAAAGTTTAGTAGAAGAGAAGAAAAGATTATGAAGAGAAGAAAGAAAAAATGATGTGGAAAGGTAGAAAATATTGGAGATAAGATGATGATGCTGAAAATGTAAAGGGTTAAATAATTTATAATGCTAAAGATAAAATGGATAAGTGATGCTGAAGAGAGAAGGATAAAGGATAGAGATGTTATGGATATAAATGGTTAAATAATTAAGAATGCTAAAGATAAAATGAATAAGTGATGCTGAAGAGAAAAGGGCAGAAGATAGAGATGATGAAGAGAAAAGGTAAGAGATACGAATGCTGGGATGAAAGGAGATAAAGAGTAGGGATGCAGGTGACAGAAGAGGACAAAGGATAAAAATGCAGTGAGGAAAAAAGGATACATACGGATGTTAGAGTGGAAAAAATATATAATAAAGTGTAGGAATGTAGGGAAGAGAAAAGCATAAACTATAGGGATGTTGAAAAAGCGGTGATAAAAGATAAGAATGTTGGAAAAAGATAAAAGATGGAATATTGAGGATAAAACAAAAAAAGGGTAGAGATATTAAAGATGAGAAGAGAAAAGAGTATACAGATGTAGATGATGATAAATAAAAAAGTTTGGAAGTTAACCTAAAGGAAGTTTTCGAATGAAAATGAAAAGAATAATAAAAAAAATAAAGGAAAAAATACGGATATTTAAAAAAAAACAGTGAAAAAGATAAGAATATTGAGGTAGAAATCGGAAAAATAAGAGAAATTGGGAAGGAAAAAATTTTCTTGGGATAATAACAGAAAACAAAGATGTTACATATTAAAAGAGAAGGAAAGATATCGATACGAAGGAAAAAAACGAAACAACAATATGAAACAAGCTGAAAATTTACAATTAAAATGATTAAAATCTAAATTTACATTAAAATATTTCGAATAAAATTATAAATAATATTTTAGAAGTTAAATTCATTTTCTTGTGAAACTGTTCCTACAGTTATGCAGAAGACGTTCCACTATCCTTTAATATTTTCATCATTTTATCAAATTTATTCCATAAAAAATTTTTTTATTTTTAGTTTTGGCATGCGATCAAAATGTTCTTCAAACTTTAATGCAAAAATTAGATTTTGGAATGTGGTAAAACGATTCGGATTAGAAGAGAATAAATCAATTTTTGACTTTAAAACAAGGCAAAATTTAATTTATTTGCTTTAAAAAAAATTAATTTAAAAATTCTGTGTAACATTTTGGCAATAATCCACAAGAAAATTCTATTTATAGAAAACTTTAAAATTGGTTAATTTATAAAGAATAAAATTAATTTAAATCTTTTATAATTAAGAACTTAAACGTAATCTTAGATAAATTTTGTTATTTACTTAAATTTTTAAGCGGAATTTATCACTAATTAATAAATTTTAGGTTTATAAACGTGGCGATGAAGAAAGGGAGCAAGGATTTTGTAACTCGAGACCCTTATAATTCGGGATAAATCTTAAGAAAATTAATTTAATTCGTATATTTAGAAGCAGGAAAGTTAGTGAAAGACTTAATTTATTGTATCACATTGCTAATAATTAGGGGAGAAAAAAGGCCTCTATATAATGGGATTTGTAATTGGAGAGTCAGAATCTTCTCTAGAACATTATAAGTCGGTAGCTTGTTGTAAAGATTTAATGAAGTAAAGAGAGAAGAAAATAAATAAATAAATAAATTTAACTTCAATAGAACAAATTTTAAAAATTTTAAATTTTATTTTATTTTAAATTTAACACAATTATAAAACTTTTATAATAATAAAAACAGAAATAAAAATTAAGGAAATTGTTTAAAGATTCCGATACAAAATAACTGAAAAATTAAATAAAATATTTAAAATTTTATATTAAAAAAAATTAAATAATTTCTACAGAAATATCCACTTAATGACAAAACGTATAATTCAACTCGACGTTTCCAATTAAATTTTGGAAACAGAGAGTTAAAAACGGGGGAGAGAAATCAATGATGTCAGGGGTAAAAGGTCAAACAAATTAAGATAATTTTGGAATATTTTTCGATGATACCAAAACCGGAATTTATATCCTTACGAAACTATTTATGAGATGTAATATTTTAGAAGAATATTTTCAGTTTTTCCTCTTATTATCCATGCAAATGAGGGATGATGCAGAAGTTTTCCAAAATAATTGCTATTTATATTAGATCTATTTAAATTTACTATCCCATTTAAATGCAAATATATATTTATATAGAGATACATAAGAAGAACCGTTCTATTTTTATACAAAACTCGATAATTCGACTCTAATTGAATTTATTTATTTCTCCTTCCCATTATAATCGTTTCAGAATAAATAGTTCTCTAATAGTTTTGATATATGCATATATCAAAATTTGCAAATTTTTGAGTGATTTATATAAATATGAATGTGGCTTTAAAATCGAATATTATCCTGGTGGATAATATTTGTTTTTATTCTTTAGTAGTAAGAGGAAGAAGAGGAGGAGATGGAGAAGGAAAAAATCTTTATCTTCTAACTGAAAATCCGTCAAGAAGAATTCAACTTAAACATAACAACGATATAAAGTAAACACTGTTAATCTAAGGAAGCAAGAGAGAGACTCAACACTTTTGTCCTATTGTATCAAATCCACAGGATTAGTTAAGAGTTGGAATACTGCAGAACCTTTTTCTTGTGATTTTTTCCCTTCTTTCTCAAGTAATTAAGTAGACCTTTGGGCTTACAATACTATGTCTCGACCCTACTAAGATAGAATGCGGGTCAAGAAAGTCTAATGAGTAAATAATCCTCTTAATTCTAAGATTTGTGGTTAAGTAGCCATTGAAAATTCTTTCCTTCTTCTTCTTGTTTTTTTGCTTATTTTAAAATGGAAAAATATTTATTTTTAAACTTTAAATTTTCAAGGAATTTCTATTTGAAATCGTGTATAAGATCCTTTCAGAAATTTAATATTTATTTATTTATGAGAGAGAGAAAGAGGATTGTTTAAATCTATTAGGTCTACTCTACGTACGTGTAATAAAGATAGATATTGGAAAAACGATCAATAGGGATGTTGGGGAGAAGATAACTTTGTGATAATAAAAGAATAAACAGAAATCGTATGGATAAATCATCCCCTTAGGATGAGGAGGATGAGGAAAAAACAATTTTATACTTACAACGATTTTGGTTATTTCTGGAAACGTTCATCTCGTCTCGTTTCTTCCTTATTTCATTCTCTGCCATCCCCTGTTGTTGTTGTTGTTGTTATTGTCTAGCTGCCGAAACGCTATTATGCTGTACAACTCCTAAATAAATATTTCAAAAATCCAGCAACGAGTTGCTTAACTTTTCCGGCAACATTTAAAATTGTTTGTGGCGCCATCAGTTATGATATTTTATTAAAAATCTTTTAATATTTTTAATTATTATAAAATGGCAAAAGCTTAATTTTCAGGGTAGAGATAAGTTTTACAAAAAAACATAACTGCTAATAACCAGTAAAATCGTCATTAAGTTCGACCCCACTCTAGATACGATACATGACTCCCTCTATCTCCCCACTCCCTCGACCTTCAACCGCCAAAATTTAATAGCATCTATCCCCCTAATATACAAACCTCTCTGCAAAATTTCAGAAATTTTCGACAAAATACACAAGAGTTATTAGGCTACAAAGAGGGTAAACAAAAATTGTGTCCCCCACACACTAACATCCATACATACAGAAAAAATCCGCGAAGTTTTTGTATTTCTCGACGTTTCAAAGTCCCTGAGTCCAAAAATTATTACTATAATTTAATACAAATTTCTTCCATTTATATGTGGATAATTTAGAAGAGAATGTGTAATATTAAATGAATTGTTCTATCACTTCTACATGTTCAAGTATATATTTTAAAGATTTGTTCTTATTCTAGTCTGTCTGGCTGTCTATTTTCTCTTATAGAATATAAATATATAATAAAAAATAATAAAGAACAAATCGAAAATGTAACTTAATAAATTAAGATGTTAAACAAATAAATATTTAATTAAGTGACAAAACAAAAATATAAAAGAATAAGAAGAAATTTATTTAAAAAAAGTTTCAATTATTAAGATTAAAATTTGTAAAAATTATTTGATTTTCTTTCCTATTTTTATTTTTTGGTAGGTTTTCGCTGATTCAATAATTTATGTTGATGAAAACAAATTCTTGTTCTGAATAAATTTGAAAAGAAAATTTGATTTTATATGAAGGTTATCAAAAAATTCATTTAATTTTGTAGATTATATACTTCATAAAATGTTATGAGCTAAGAAATATTTCATTTCTTCCGACTAAAACAAACAAATAAGCACTGAATTTTTTATGTAGAAATGAAATAAAATGCAAGTTTTTCGAATGAATTTGAATAAAATATAAACAATTTTTGCAGTTTTTTGATATTTTATGTATGTGTACAGCTATATAACTATCACTTTATATGTATATATACACATATGCACAAAGCTTTGTATCTATCTATGTATAGAGAAACATAGACAAAACTCTCTAACATGAGATATGTATCTATTGTATGTAATGTTGTATAGTATAAGGCTATACATTAGTTGTATATTATTTGTTATTCTAGTCTGTCTGATTGTCTATTTTCTCTTATATTTATATATTAGCTCTCTATATATGTATATAATATGAGATACGTATCTATTATATGTTGTATATACTGTACTGTACATGTACTGTACAGGGCTAAACATCAGTTGTATGTTATTTGTTTGTCTGGTTGTCTGTTTTCTTATCTGTATTAACTCTCTATATATGTATATAATATGAGATGTATATCTATGTTGTTTATATATGTATAGTGCTATATTTTTTATTTAATTTACATTAATTTTTTGAATTAAAATATAATAAATGTAGAGATATAAATTCTTTATTATTATTATAAATTTAATATAGAATTGATCTTAAATTAAATAAAATATTTTTTATTTTCGTGCTATATTTGTTTACATTAAAAATATTGAAAGAAAATAAATTATAATTAGTGTTAAGTTTTGTTTATTTTAGCCTACCATTGTTTATCACCAGAAGTAAAGGGGAAGAAATAAGGGGAAGGAGTAAGGCTTAAAGGTTTCGTGGTAGCCTGTATTTTCCGCAGGATTCTAGAGAGTAACTATGAAAAATTTAATGCAGATCAGTCAAAGGATTTACAAGTGTATAGAGTATAGATAAACGAACAGACACTCTATTATATATAAATATAAAGGGTTTAGAAGTTTATAGAGAACAGACAGCCATTCTAGTATATATATATATATATATATATATATATATATANTTAACAATGCATAAACTTTCTTCTTTTCTAAAAATTATATAAATTTTTATGTTTTTTAAATTAAATAAATATAAAAGTTTGGATAATTTATGTATATTATTGTTTATAATTTTGTTTTCTTTTAATAATTTAAAATTATTTGAATGTAGAATCTTTTTTTTTTCTTAATAAATAATCATTAATCTGTTAAAATTATTAGAAAATAATTTATAAAATTCAAGTAAATTCTTTACAAAAAAGTTAACTTCAACGAAAATTTGAAAACGTTGCAAGAAATCGGATTTTCGATAAAGTTGCTTAATATAAAAAAGGAAAAAATAGCACTAAATTATATGAAATATTGAAATCTTCCAATTCGATTAAAATTATAGAATTTTTATTAAAACATACATAAATTAAAATCTCTATACCTACATCAAAACGAAGCAAATTATATTATTTGACACACAACTTACCTTAATATGTTGCACATAACTTAAAATATTTGTTTAAATCCATTCGAAATTCTAAATATACCAAAGCTAAAACCTGATTAAATTAACAAATAGTTTGAAGTTTTTATACTCTTGTCTTAGGATTGAAGGATAAAAATCCTACAGCCAGACATATAGAAAGGATCGATAGAATAAGTCAATGCAACACATAGAACGCCCTTCTTTGGCAGGTCGCCTATGAGAAATTCGCCCTTACTTAGGTGTTAGATAGGTGAATAAAATTCGGCAAATTCCACCTGAATAAAACATAAACCTGCCTAAACGGAACATGAATAAAACATAAACCTGCATGTTCCGTTTTCATATTCATGTTCCTAAACAGGAACAATTTGGTATAAGGTGGAATGTTAGTTGTATTAGATTTTCTTTCGGTTAGTGCTTCCTATAGGAACATAAGCGAAATGTTAAGTGAAGTGTAAAGACCACAACCTGCTTTAAGAAAAGCTTTTTACAAACTCAATATAGAAATCGTGTAAACATTGATTTTACACAACTAAAGTCGAGAAATGTTCCGTGATGAATATATTTTTTATACAAGAGAAAATATTTAGATAACTACTAAATATATATATATATACATTCATTTCTATTCGGGATTTTTTAAGCTATTCAATTTGTAAATTATGTTGCGTATTATTATATATTTAGATAGAATTTTTGTCCGTGTGTACATTAGATTTATTTTATTATATATATATGTATATTTTTTTATATAAATCTCGGTTTTTTTCTCTTCTTTCGAGCGCGTGTAAACAATCCGAGCAACAGTAGTAATAGCTTTAGGTGTATTTTATGAAAAATCTGCTTGAAAATTTGAGTGTTTTTTTAAGCAAATATGCGCTTAAATTAGCTTTAAAATAGTTTATTTTATATATTTTTATTTTTAAAAATAATTTGATAATAAGCAGTGGCGAGTTATAACTTCGTGGGCACCAGGCAAATTTGAATTAGGGTGGCCCGTGTACAGTGTTGACTGTAGAAGTTTTTCTTAGGGAAAATTTTCTTATAAAAAATTAGTTTAGGGCCCTTTTTGCTCATAGGATAACGTACAGTACCATTGATAATAAGCGAAGAATTATGAAGTACTTTCTTAATTACGCACAAAATAAACAAAACTACAGAGTAGGGCCTCACGATACGAGATTTTAATTAGGAACTCGTGCCTCTAAATTTATCATTATTTAGAAGAACCTCTTATATAGGTCTACTACAAGTTAGTGCTGTAACAAGTTTAAATCCTGCCTGATGTTAGACTCTATTGAGTTAATACACGGATAAATTTTGTACTCAATGATGGAACTATTTATAGATACTCACAGAAACTTCTTTCATATAGTTTTCGACAGATTACACGTGATAAGAAGCAAGAAAACCGTTTAACTACGCTTAAATCTCTAGGGAATCTCAAGTTTTGGTTGTTGTTTAGTAAAGGATTTATGCAGAGAAGCGACGTGAGACCTCTTCACAATCGTCGTTCTTGGTGTCCAATAACTTTTATTGACAACAAGATAAATGATATTGATCAAGGTATCCAATATCGTTTATTGGATATGCTGTAAACCAAGACATCATTAACTATAATAGTTGATCTTCATCTTTAACCATATTCTCCATCTCTTTTCCTGAAGACCGTATTGTTTCCAGTGAAAGAGTACACTGCTAAAGTTTCGACCAAATAAAGTATCCTTAATTTGGTACCCTTAAATACCTTAAATANTTCAAAAATAATTTGATAATAAGCAGTGGCGAGTTATAACTTCGTGGGCACCAGGCAAATTTGAATTAGGGTGGCCCGTGTACAGTGTTGACTGTAGAAGTTTTTCTTAGGGAAAATTTTCTTATAAAAAATTAGTTTAGGGCCCTTTTTGCTCATAGGATAACGTACAGTACCATTGATAATAAGCGAAGAATTATGAAGTACTTTCTTAATTACGCACAAAATAAACAAAACTACAGAGTAGGGCCTCACGATACGAGATTTTAATTAGGAACTCGTGCCTCTAAATTTATCATTATTTAGAAGAACCTCTTATATAGGTCTACTACAAGTTAGTGCTGTAACAAGTTTAAATCCTGCCTGATGTTAGACTCTATTGAGTTAATACACGGATAAATTTTGTACTCAATGATGGAACTATTTATAGATACTCACAGAAACTTCTTTCATATAGTTTTCGACAGATTACACGTGATAAGAAGCAAGAAAACCGTTTAACTACGCTTAAATCTCTAGGGAATCTCAAGTTTTGGTTGTTGTTTAGTAAAGGATTTATGCAGAGAAGCGACGTGAGACCTCTTCACAATCGTCGTTCTTGGTGTCCAATAACTTTTATTGACAACAAGATAAATGATATTGATCAAGGTATCCAATATCGTTTATTGGATATGCTGTAAACCAAGACATCATTAACTATAATAGTTGATCTTCATCTTTAACCATATTCTCCATCTCTTTTCCTGAAGACCGTATTGTTTCCAGTGAAAGAGTACACTGCTAAAGTTTCGACCAAATAAAGTATCCTTAATTTGGTACCCTTAAATACCTTAAATAAAGGTTGATTCGATTCAAATTTTGGTGGACGAACCCAAATAAGAGATCTCAAAATCTGAAAATTGGTAAGATTTTGAGGCTTTTAGGGGGAATAATTCAACGGATTAAGATATAAATTTATCAAAACCGAATAAAATATCTGTTTTTCCAACTATTTCCTTTATTTTTATCCTTAAAAATTGATTAAAAACCTGATATTGAAGATATTTTCAATGCCGATGCTTTTATGAAACATAACAGTATAAATTATTCCGCCAATAAATATCTACAGTAGTTTAACAATGCATAAACTTTCTTCTTTTCTAAAAATTATATAAATTTTTATGTTTTTTAAATTAAATAAATATAAAAGTTTGGATAATTTATGTATATTATTGTTTATAATTTTGTTTTCTTTTAATAATTTAAAATTATTTGAATGTAGAATCTTTTTTTTTTCTTAATAAATAATCATTAATCTGTTAAAATTATTAGAAAATAATTTATAAAATTCAAGTAAATTCTTTACAAAAAAGTTAACTTCAACGAAAATTTGAAAACGTTGCAAGAAATCGGATTTTCGATAAAGTTGCTTAATATAAAAAAGGAAAAAATAGCACTAAATTATATGAAATATTGAAATCTTCCAATTCGATTAAAATTATAGAATTTTTATTAAAACATACATAAATTAAAATCTCTATACCTACATCAAAACGAAGCAAATTATATTATTTGACACACAACTTACCTTAATATGTTGCACATAACTTAAAATATTTGTTTAAATCCATTCGAAATTCTAAATATACCAAAGCTAAAACCTGATTAAATTAACAAATAGTTTGAAGTTTTTATACTCTTGTCTTAGGATTGAAGGATAAAAATCCTACAGCCAGACATATAGAAAGGATCGATAGAATAAGTCAATGCAACACATAGAACGCCCTTCTTTGGCAGGTCGCCTATGAGAAATTCGCCCTTACTTAGGTGTTAGATAGGTGAATAAAATTCGGCAAATTCCACCTGAATAAAACATAAACCTGCCTAAACGGAACATGAATAAAACATAAACCTGCATGTTCCGTTTTCATATTCATGTTCCTAAACAGGAACAATTCTTCGGAACAGAGCGATTTTCTATGTTAAAAAATACCTAAAATGTTCCGATTTATACATGTTTTACTGTAAATATATGTATGAGTCAACTGAAGAGATCCGAAATGCACATGTAAACAAACATGAATTAGGTTACTGTATGTACAGTACGATACGTTTCATTATATGAAAATTATTATTACTTACAATTAGGCCTATAATTTAAAAAAATCGAATAAAACTATCCAATATTATTTTTTAGTTTATGTTTATGTTTATATATATATATTAAAATATATTTTATATGGGAGCATTTATCTTTAAGCATTATAATAGTAGAATAAAAGTAGATTTATATTTTATCCGCAGGCAATAATATAAATCTAGAAAAATAACTTATACAATAGTGTTATCCAATAAAAAATTTCAAATAAACAACAGAATAAGGCACGCCTGGAGCGCATTTAATGTCAATTTTTTCAGCATACATTATTGAATTTGACAGTGCATAAAATCAATTTATTTATTTAAAATGCGGACATAAAGAAGAGCAGATTTTAAATTATTTTTAACATATAAAATTCATTACATCAAGCCAACGATTTAATTAAATAAGTAATTTTTACACGGTTCTGTACAGTAAATAACGTTAAAAAAGCAAAATTTTAAACTTAAAAGTTTTATATATTAATATATAAAATGTATTTTTTATACTTTTTATATCTTATAAATAATAAAAATTTAAAGATAAAACCCGTGTTTACTTTAGAAAAATATTATTCAAGCAACAATTCCATTAAGTAATTTATGAAAATGCGTTTAAGCTAATGTAAATATATATATATAAATCGTAAAACACGTTAATCCAATTTAAAAATATCATAATTAATTTACAGATAAAATAATTTTTCTTCTTTCTTCATCAAAAATTCCATTCGATTCACACTTCATTCAACTAAAATGTATTTAAAGTAATGCATTTAATTAACAGACTTACAAAGTATTCATTCCAACAAGCTGTTGTCTTAATATATATCTACTTTAAGTTCGTATATTCGTTTCATTTTCTAATTAAATTATAATTTGTTTACTAAAATCTTCATAGATTTATTTTTAAAGACGTTCATACATAAATAAATGTCTATGGAGTCGGTAAGTTTGTTAGGTGATAAAATTGCATATCTGGAAATGTATTGTTAATTTATGAGATCGTTGAATGTTTAATCCTGATTTGTTACATAAACGTAGATAGAATTGTAAATATTTAAGCAGCTTCCAGTTGTAGCGAATAAAATAAATGAATACTGAAAGGAGTCTTTATAGAAATGTTATTAATCAACAGTTGATTCTTGAGTGCGTTTTTCGAGTGATTCTGATGGATTCGAAGAATTGATTATCAACTTTAACAGTTCTTACTGATCGTTTCTACTTGCTGCTACTATTTTAGGGTTGATCGTTATCTTCTTTCTCTTCTCTACTGACTTGAGAGTGACGGGAATTGATGATGCTTTACACCTCCTTCATGCATTGAACTTTTCATAAACTCTTCTGATAATTCTATTTACTGAATGAGAATTAAAAATTGCATAGCAGCTTTAAGGGTTCTTACTTGCAAGAGCTGTTTTAGTGCCGACTCTTCACTCCCTTTCATCTCTATTGTCTTCAGATACCTACTATTGAACTGATGATACTTTACACCCCTTCGATACATTGAACTCTTCACAAACTCTTCTTGTAATGAAAATTAAGAATTGCTTTGCAATTTTAAGGGTTCTTACTGACGGTTGTTACTTGCAAGTTCTGTTTTAGTGCTTACCTTACTTTTCCTTTCATCTCCATTGTCTTAAAAGACCTCCTATTGAACTGGTAATACATTAAACTTTTTATAAGCTCTTCTCATAATGCTATTCACTGAATGCTTAGCAATTTTAAGGATTCTTACTGATCGTTGATACTTACAATGTCGTTTTAGTGCTGATCCTTATATTCTTTCATAAAAGATCTATTGAACTGGTGATACTTTTCTCCTCCTTATAAACTGATCTTTTCTTTTCATCCGTTGTTATAATGCTATTTACTGATAGATAAACATCGAATTCAGTAATATACTTAAAGTTTTTAGTTAAGAACGCTTACAACTATCAGTTCTTCATTGATCTTTTACTGATCTACTTTCTTAATTGATGTGATACAACATTTTGCTCTTACATTATTAACAACTCTTTCTATTAATAGATCAATAGCTTTGATAATGAAATAACATTTTCCATTGTTGTAAACTCTAATGGTATTAATAAATCTTGTCTATCAATAGAAAATGTAATCTTTACACAGAGTCTTTAGCCTGATGATAATTGATGCATTAATTCTTCTCATGCCCACCAATACTTTAACATATTTGCAATTCGTATTGAAAGTCAGCAGAAGAATTAATTGCATTTAGTAATGCATTAATTCTTTCTATCAAGCTTTACATTACGAATAATTCAGCACAAAAGTCAGATAATGTATCAGCTCTTGCCACATTACCAATTCTTTCCGTTTCCATCGATCCATCAATCAAAACACCAGATAACAATTTCGTCCCTTAATGTTTAAGCTTGAAAAAAAATATAATAAAATTCTAAATAATGAGTAATTGTTAATGTGCAGATCTACATTATTATAACTACTGATCTATCAATAGAGCAGATAGCGAATGATACACTGTAACTTAAGAGACACTAGAGTTTCCCATTGATTGATAACATGAGTTGACATCTTTATAATTGCTCCGAGTAGTCAGGAATTAGAGTCATTATAGAAAATTTAACATTGGAAAGGCAGAAAATTGCAAATTAGAAGACGCATGCAAGAATGACGTGCCTATTTTTTAACACGGGAATAAATCTAGCATGTCTAAAAAAACATATTTTACACACAGAAATGGGAAAAAGAAACATCTGCGGGGTGAATAATACATCATTGGGAGGCAAGCAGTTTCTAAAATTTATCAAGTCGTGCCCCTGCAACGAGAAACACGGAGCTCCCAACTGTTTCTCATTTAATCTTAACATCCTCCCCGATCTCCACATCCTCATATATATAAAGTATAATAAAGAAAAATGCCAAATACAAAGTCCTCTTCGTTAATCAATAATTCAGCACAATATAATTAAATAAAGGAACGAATTATCGCCACTTTCTAAAAGGTAAAAACAGGAGTTTTCTACAATACCCATAATAACTTATCATAGAAAAGTTTTATCTATAAAAATTACCATTGAAAATATATTTTTTATAGGCATAAATCGATCCTCCTCATCTATTCTGGTAAACTGATCTCGTCTCTCACTCACATACACACACACACACTCTACCCAACTGTCATAAAGGGAAAACTCTACTCAATTACCCACAGTCTAGATTTCACCTGTCACGTGACATGATTAATGGTCACCTATGGCGTGTGCCAATTTCCATCCTGGCTTGGAGACAAAGGGGAATGGTAGAGCCCCTTGGGGACGAACAGCTGCCCGGTTATTGGTTTCTAATCACTTGTAACTTTGTACAGGATGTTCTAACTCCGACATATCGTATTATTTAAAATTGATAACCTTCATCCTTGGGATGCCATTTTTTTGTATATCCTATCTACTTTAGAAGATAAAACTTTATATTTTAATTTTCCTTTAACTTTTCTCTCGTTTTACCTTTTTAAAAATTATTATATATAAGAGGTATCAAACTTTATATTGTACTGTACGTATGACATAATCTGTTTAATCTGTCAATGTTAACAATACGCCAAAGCTGCTGCTGAATTAATATAATATTTTAATGCAACGTTTACATTCGCGATAGATATTGATATTAAGCCTTTAGAAAAATATTATTCAAGCAACAATTCCATTAAGTAATTTATGAAAATGCGTTTAAGCTAATGTAAATATATATATATAAATCGTAAAACACGTTAATCCAATTTAAAAATATCATAATTAATTTACAGATAAAATAATTTTTCTTCTTTCTTCATCAAAAATTCCATTCGATTCACACTTCATTCAACTAAAATGTATTTAAAGTAATGCATTTAATTAACAGACTTACAAAGTATTCATTCCAACAAGCTGTTGTCTTAATATATATCTACTTTAAGTTCGTATATTCGTTTCATTTTCTAATTAAATTATAATTTGTTTACTAAAATCTTCATAGATTTATTTTTAAAGACGTTCATACATAAATAAATGTCTATGGAGTCGGTAAGTTTGTTAGGTGATAAAATTGCATATCTGGAAATGTATTGTTAATTTATGAGATCGTTGAATGTTTAATCCTGATTTGTTACATAAACGTAGATAGAATTGTAAATATTTAAGCAGCTTCCAGTTGTAGCGAATAAAATAAATGAATACTGAAAGGAGTCTTTATAGAAATGTTATTAATCAACAGTTGATTCTTGAGTGCGTTTTTCGAGTGATTCTGATGGATTCGAAGAATTGATTATCAACTTTAACAGTTCTTACTGATCGTTTCTACTTGCTGCTACTATTTTAGGGTTGATCGTTATCTTCTTTCTCTTCTCTACTGACTTGAGAGTGACGGGAATTGATGATGCTTTACACCTCCTTCATGCATTGAACTTTTCATAAACTCTTCTGATAATTCTATTTACTGAATGAGAATTAAAAATTGCATAGCAGCTTTAAGAGTTCTTACTTGCAAGCGCTGTTTTAGTGCCGACTCTTCACTCCCTTTCATCTCTATTGTCTTCAGATAACTACTATTGAACTGATGATACTTTACACCCCTTCGATACATTGAACTCTTCACAAACTCTTCTTGTAATGAAAATTAAGAATTGCTTTGCAATTTTAAGGGTTCTTACTGACGGTTGTTACTTGCAAGTTCTGTTTTAGTGCTTACCTTACTTTTCCTTTCATCTCCATTGTCTTAAAAGACCTCCTATTGAACTGGTAATACATTAAACTTTTTATAAGCTCTTCTCATAATGCTATTCACTGAATGCTTAGCAATTTTAAGGATTCTTACTGATCGTTGATACTTACAATGTCGTTTTAGTGCTGATCCTTATATTCTTTCATAAAAGATCTATTGAACTGGTGATACTTTTCTCCTCCTTATAAACTGATCTTTTCTTTTCATCCGTTGTTATAATGCTATTTACTGATAGATAAACATCGAATTCAGTAATATACTTAAAGTTTTTAGTTAAGAACGCTTACAACTATCAGTTCTTCATTGATCTTTTACTGATCTACTTTCTTAATTGATGTGATACAACATTTTGCTCTTACATTATTAACAACTCTTTCTATTAATAGATCAATAGCTTTGATAATGAAATAACATTTTCCATTGTTGTAAACTCTAATGGTATTAATAAATCTTGTCTATCAATAGAAAATGTAATCTTTACACAGAGTCTTTAGCCTGATGATAATTGATGCATTAATTCTTCTCATGCCCACCAATACTTTAACATATTTGCAATTCGTATTGAAAGTCAGCAGAAGAATTAATTGCATTTAGTAATGCATTAATTCTTTCTATCAAGCTTTACATTACGAATAATTCAGCACAAAAGTCAGATAATGTATCAGCTCTTGCCACATTACCAATTCTTTCCGTTTCCATCGATCCATCAATCAAAACACCAGATAACAATTTCGTCCCTTAATGTTTAAGCTTGAAAAAAAATATAATAAAATTCTAAATAATGAGTAATTGTTAATGTGCAGATCTACATTATTATAACTACTGATCTATCAATAGAGCAGATAGCGAATGATACACTGTAACTTAAGAGACACTAGAGTTTCCCATTGATTGATAACATGAGTTGACATCTTTATAATTGCTCCGAGTAGTCAGGAATTAGAGTCATTATAGAAAATTTAACATTGGAAAGGCAGAAAATTGCAAATTAGAAGACGCATGCAAGAATGACGTGCCTATTTTTTAACACGGGAATAAATCTAGCATGTCTAAAAAAACATATTTTACACACAGAAATGGGAAAAAGAAACATCTGCGGGGTGAATAATACATCATTGGGAGGCAAGCAGTTTCTAAAATTTATCAAGTCGTGCCCCTGCAACGAGAAACACGGAGCTCCCAACTGTTTCTCATTTAATCTTAACATCCTCCCCGATCTCCACATCCTCATATATATAAAGTATAATAAAGAAAAATGCCAAATACAAAGTCCTCTTCGTTAATCAATAATTCAGCACAATATAATTAAATAAAGGAACGAATTATCGCCACTTTCTAAAAGGTAAAAACAGGAGTTTTCTACAATACCCATAATAACTTATCATAGAAAAGTTTTATCTATAAAAATTACCATTGAAAATATATTTTTTATAGGCATAAATCGATCCTCCTCATCTATTCTGGTAAACTGATCTCGTCTCTCACTCACATACACACACACACACTCTACCCAACTGTCATAAAGGGAAAACTCTACTCAATTACCCACAGTCTAGATTTCACCTGTCACGTGACATGATTAATGGTCACCTATGGCGTGTGCCAATTTCCATCCTGGCTTGGAGACAAAGGGGAATGGTAGAGCCCCTTGGGGACGAACAGCTGCCCGGTTATTGGTTTCTAATCACTTGTAACTTTGTACAGGATGTTCTAACTCCGACATATCGTATTATTTAAAATTGATAACCTTCATCCTTGGGATGCCATTTTTTTGTATATCCTATCTACTTTAGAAGATAAAACTTTATATTTTAATTTTCCTTTAACTTTTCTCTCGTTTTACCTTTTTAAAAATTATTATATATAAGAGGTATCAAACTTTATATTGTACTGTACGTATGACATAATCTGTTTAATCTGTCAATGTTAACAATACGCCAAAGCTGCTGCTGAATTAATATAATATTTTAATGCAACGTTTACATTCGCGATAGATATTGATATTAAGCTAAATGAGATTTACTGAATTTGTAACGTGAAGTTTCTAAATCTCATTAATTTTAACCAAATTTCTTGGNAAAATATTGAAAGAAAATAAATTATAATTAGTGTTAAGTTTTGTTTATTTTAGCCTACCATTGTTTATCACCAGAAGTAAAGGGGATGAAATAAGGGGAAGGAGTAAGGCTTAAAGGTTTCGTGGTAGCCTGTATTTTCCGCAGGATTCTAGAGAGTAACTATGAAAAATTTAATGCAGATCAGTCAAAGGATTTACAAGTGTATAGAGTATAGATAAACGAACAGACACTCTATTATATATAAATATAAAGGGTTTAGAAGTTTATAGAGAACAGACAGCCATTCTATTATATATTAATATAACTTATATCGCAGTAATTGACAACTAGATAAAGCAAAGATCTATATATAAAAATTTGGAAATTAATTACCAAAATTTTATTACTCAAAATATAAGGCGAATTTATCATATTCTTCAAAATATAAGCAATTTTATCCATATTCTGATAGGAGAATGTTGATAATTCTGCACCACAAAACAGATCAGTATGGTTACTTTATTATACAATTCACTCATCCATAAAATAGCACCTCTTTATCAGGTAAAGATACGATCATAATTCTTATATCTGTCATTCTTTCACCATATCATCCTGCCAACTTTATCTTCTATGCTTGGTTATATATCTCGAATACCTTCATACGTCTCGAGTATTGTATTTTCTGCAGAGATGCACAAAGACTTCTAAGTTAATCTATATCATTTTTTTATTTTTTTCTTCCATTGCCTATAACTTTTATCAGAAAGATCCTAGAAATGTCATTTATTAAAAGTTTTTTTGAATAAAATCAAATTTATCTTGGAAAATTCGCGTGTTCTAGAAGATAAAAGCAATGTCTCTCTTTAAAATAAATAAATAAATTTTCATTCGCTAATTCTATAATTAAATTTTTAAACTAATTATAAAATTTAATACATTGTAAGTCTATTTTATTTATAAAATAATTTTATATATATTTTAATTGGATAAAAATATTTTAAAAAATAAAATTATTCACGAGATGCTAACGAGTAAGAGAAACTCCTCCGCATCCTCCGGACTGATTTAACTGATTAAAAAAATTAATTAAAACGATTAATTATTTTAAAAATCAAAAAATAATTATTATTATAAAGTTAAATTATTATTGTAATAAAACGGATTATTTCACTTAAATTTAAATTAATTCCGTGATTAAACTTTTAATGTGATCTATTGGTAATCCAAGGACAAAGAGGATCAGGAAGAGGATCAACAGCAATAATCTGATCCTTACTAACTTAATTGTAGCAGTTAGGACTTTGAAAACTTCCCTCGTCTATGAATAATAAATTTAAGAAGTTGCACTTAACTATATTCCCTAGGTAACATTGACTCAATAATTTATTCCCTTGCCAGCATTGGGGTATCAATCATTTATTAATTCTATCCATCTTATTACTTTGTCTTCCAATAAATATTATTATCTAATGAATATTATTATTAATATGTAAAAAATTTAGATATTTTTTTCTACATAAACAGAATAAAATATCCGCAAAGTTTCTGTTTTTATAGAACTAAAACTTAAAATTCTTCAGAGGAAGATTGCTCATCATTGAATAAACTTAGTCTCTTTTGTAAGGCAAAACGTTAATAAAATACTTGTTTTTACTTGATATTAATTAATTTCTACAATAATTATGACTTATATTTAATATTTTTCATTAAATATTCTCATTTAATTGCTAAATTACAATAATTAAAAATATTTATTTAGTAATTTTTCTTGAATTTTAGGTTTTTTCCCCCCTCTAATTTAGTTTATTGAAAAATAACTTGTAAGGTTAGTGAATAAAGTTTCATAATTAGTAGTTTCAATCCCACTATACTGACCAAGAGAAATAATTATAAATAAGCAAAAAAGTCCTCATACAGTGGTTCGCAATTTACAGAATCTCGTGTCATCCAGTTTAATTTTTTCCAACTAGTAGATCGCGAACTATTAATTAAAAACGTGTAGTTGATGTTTAGTATTAAAATTTATTATTCTAAATTACCAAGATATAGATCGTGACCTACTGGTTGAGAGGCTTTATCAGAAAATTACAATCTGGTAAATTTATATTAAAATATGTGAATTAATTTAATTTTTTAACGTTTAATCGTTTATGATCATTAAAAATAGAGAAGCGAGAGAAAAGAGAGAAATGCGAGAGGAAAATGTGAGAAAGAGAGAGAGAGAGAAAGATAAGAGAGAGAAAAGAGAGGAAAATGCGAGAGAGAGAAAAGAAGGAGAGAAAAGAGAGAGAAACAAGAAGAGAAAAGCGAAGAGGAAGATTAAGAAATTTTATTAATTTTTCTTACGTTTTCATTTCTCTTTTACTATCAAAAAATTTTCCCAAATTTAAATATTTTGATATAAATTTTCTTAAAAAATTATTGAAAAATGTTTTAATTAAAAATTAAAGAAAATTTTAACTTAATCGATTCGTTTGTTATCAATTTTAATAATTTGTTTAACAAATTTTAAATTAAAAACATAAAAAAAAGCCTCGAAACGTCACACATGAATAAATACAAACAACAGAATTTGTGTATAATATATTTAATAAACAAACAGATAAATACATTTTAATGAAATGTAAATAAAATAACAAATATATTTTCTATTAATACAAATTTTGAATTTTTATCAACAAAAATAAAGATAATATCAACGTTAATTGCCTGAAGGTTGATAAAGTTGACTATAGAATTCTCCATTTTGATCAATGATTTTATCGTTAGGATTATGTCCATTGTTTATTTTATTTTAAGAGTTTATCTGCTATTTTTTAATTTTTTTTCTGTAAAAAAAACTCCAATTTTTATAGAGAATTTCTTTAATCACTGTTGAATGATGCGGCATTACCTTCCTATTTTTTATTATTATTATTTTTATCGATTGGAGTCTACAAATACTTTCTTCATTATTTTCCTTTTCCCCCTTTTTCAGTTAAAATTTTTAAAAAATTTAATTATAGAACAACTTATTTTAAATTTTCGATAGAAAAATAAGAGATTTTACTACCTTTTTCTCAATATTTATAGAGATAAAACAGCTATTTTAATACTAAAATTTATAAAGAAACTATTGAATATACTATATATCTAATGGTTTACTTTATAATCTTTTAAATTATTTAAATTTAAAAATTTTTCTCTCTTTCTCTTTAAAATTTATATATCTGCAGTGTTTTTAAGTGATTAAATATTAAATATAAAGACATAAAAGTGAGAAAAGTAACTCCCGAATTTAAGTTTTAAATACTTAATATTATGTTACTCGAAATTGTAGACGAGTCATCACTTCTAAAAAGGGACACTTCTAAAAAGGGAAATGATAGTTGGAAATAAATATCATTAAAGAGTAAAAACTTTAATAATGTATTTAAAATATTACTATTTTGCAGAGAAATTCGGCAAAGATCGGAGTTAAGGAGGCGAAATCACCGGAGAAAAATGGGATGTTCAGGTTTACAGTAGCCTATATTTTCCGAAGGATTATAGAGAGTAACCATGAAAATTTTGGTGCGTTTCTCTCAAAGGGTTTTGGAGTTATAAGGGTAAAATCAGGGAAGATGTGGGATATCAAGGTTTTATAATAGCCTATATTTTCCTCAAGAACAGGGGAGTAACTACGAAAAATTTGGCACATATCGGTCAAAAGATATAGAAGTGTATAGAGGACTGACAGACAGCCATTCTATTATATATTAATATAACTTATATCGCAGTAATTGAATAATATAAATATGCTTTATATGCTCACTTATAAAATCTAAAAAGATTATAACTAAAACAACGTAAACTAGCAATCTTTTCTCACAAAATACTACATAAAAACCATTTTGAAGAATGATAGAGAATACATCAAATTTAAAAATAATCGGATGAATGAGGCAATAAAGTTACCATCCTGCCACTGTGAAGGATAGGGATTCCAGTATGGATCGACTCAGTAGTTTTTATAGATATGTTGGGCACCTTTCTTCATCATTGGACACCTTTCATCATTCGACTGGTCCCATTAAAAACTTGGTCAAATCCACAGTAATTACGAGGAAGGTCTAACGTATACAAGGTGTAAGAGTCAAAAATGAAAATAAAAAAATCCCTAATTTAAAAGCAAAATATCTTATTTTAGTTCGAAAACATGAAAAAAATGCGTCTGAAATTTGAAACAATATATTTTAAAAAATTATTTTTGCTCTACGGGCACTAACAGGCCCTTTTCATACCCATTGTAGGTTCAGCCTTAAGAGATCGGATAGTGAGAAAGGGGCCTTGTATGTAGGCCCCTCCCTCACTATTCGATCTCGAACAAACCACTCATGCAAATTTCATGGGATTAATCGCCCGGATTCGAACCTGGTTCCCCCAAAGCGGTATAACCACCAGGACCATACCGTCTGTCTATTTTATATATAAATCGATATTAATTTCGGATTTATATATAAAATATAGTTTCATAAGCACAGATAAATATTTCAGATCACGGTTATATATGTTATATTGACCTAGAAATACTCTTCTTGCTACGCTAAAATATTAATATTAGCGCTATTTAATTTGTTAGTGCTAACTTTAATTGTCCTGTATGAAAACTGAATACTTCATTAATGTTTAGATATATTTACATCTATCACTTAGATTAAAAAATGTACATCATCTTAGCATTACCGAGTCAATTTCGTGTGTAGCGATTTCGCGTCGCGACATACGAAATAGACAAAAAGAAATCTGATTGGTTAAAAATAATTTTAAATTTTGAAAAAACGAACTTTATGCTTTTTTAAGTTTATATAAGAATTATTATGCATATTTCTATCTATCGCTTAGATAAAATACTATCCAATAATTTAGCATTAAACACGAATCATAAGTACAGTACAGTACATAAGTATTAGGTTGTATATGTTCTTATGGATCCATAATTACATTATTGTTTTCTAGGAGAAAAAAATAAATAAACAGTTAATAAATATTTATATGATTTTTATTAAGTTTCTGTAATAAAATATTCAAGAAATTCCATTAATTTTAGTGTCATAATCTTAATTTTTTCCTTATAAAATGTAGCATAGAGGCATATTTCTTAGCTCATAGATTTACTTTAATTGTTCTTCATAAGTAATCTAAGAATTTATTTCACTTGAAATAACATAAATATAATAATCGAATACATCTATAATAATTATACATCATTCTAATTTAAATTTATTAACGATTAATTAACGTTTTAATCATCTTAAAATAATCTTAAATCAATACTCGCCGTTTCTGTTTACCTCCATTTAATAAATATTTTAATATTTCAGCTATAAATTTACATAAAAAATGACAAAAATTTATATAAATTAAGTAAAATTTAATTATTTACATCGAAAAACATCATTTTTTTTAAGTTTTTATTAATTTTTTACATCCAAATTACACATAAGATGAATTTATTTATGAAGAAAAATATATAATTTTTAATTAAATATAAGATTTATACGATAATAAAAAATATACATTTATTAATATTTAATAAATTAAAATATTATACTTTTTTGATTATGATAAAATACATAAATCATATTATTTTCTAGGCATAGACTATTAAAGTATCCTATAACAAGCATTATCAGAAAGGGAGTTATTGGTCTGTCTAGCTGCAATTATCATACATTTACAAGCTTTTATTGAAATAAATAAATAATAAATATATTTTTTAGTTATTTGTAATACGAAACTAGATTTTATTCTCAAATAAAAGTAGTTAAATAAAGAATTAATTATCTACAAAAGTGTCATTTTCGACATTTTATCGTCTTTAATAAAGAAAATTCACGACTTCTTCCTGTGCAAGAAACTTTTCTAAATATATTTTTAAATTCTAGAATATTAAAGTATAAGATTAAGGAGATAAATTTAACAGAATTTTTTCTTTATTTTTTTATTTTTTATTTTCTGTGGAATTATTTTGATTTATGAAGAGTATTTTCGGGTTGTTTAAGTCCATGAAAATGCTATTATCCAATGTTAAAGGTTGTTTTTGAAGAATTTACGCATCTCTAACTTTTATGATTATTTTACTTATCTGGCAAGATGTGACATTACAGATCGTAATTATTTTATTTATTTAACATATCCTAGAATTAATTTTTCTACATTTTATATTACTACTTTCACAAACATAAATAGAATTAAAATAATGATCTTGTCGTTATTTTTATGTTGTAACTACCTCGCTACATAACTTTCTCCATAATTACTTCAGTTAAATCTATCATAAACAAATTTAATTTTTTTTTCCGGGAACAGAAATGCATACAAAATAACCTCTGAACAACGTCCATCTTTTAGTTTCCACCTCCTAATAGAGATCACCTCTAAACAGAGGTCATTCAAATATGCGTGTAAATATAACGTCTATTTTAATATGTATAGTATAGACAAACCTGTGTACAACGGCCATTGACGGGAACATAAAAGGTGGACCGTTATTTGGAGGTGGACGTTGTTTGTATGCATTTTAAAAGGCCGCTGTTTAGAGGTGGTCGTTATTGCGGGTTTGACTGTAAAAATTTTTTATGATAATCTTGAATCCAGAGTTTCGATACTGATTTATGCGAAGTATTTCATGTATACATGTATCAAGGCATGGTAATTTGTGTATTAAACAATATTTGTAAAGTTTGATAAGTATTAAATACTTAAATAAGACGAAAATGTAAGCTTCGTAATGGTTAATCGACTTTTGGGCCGCCCTGTATTAGAATAAAATAGCGTATTTATAGAATATCTTTGAAATCTTCATTAAGTAAACAGATTAATTTCAAATTTTTATTTATATTTATTTAATTTTATACATTGTTAAAAAAACAATGAATAGAATTAAGTAAGTAAATGAAAGGTGTATTTGTTTTGTCTAAATAGTGTACGCTTTTACGTAAAACTGACGTCATTATCACACTTTCTTATAAGAAAACTGGAAGAATGACGTCAAATTGACGTAATAGTTTACACTTTTCGAACAAAACGAATGTACTTAAAGTGTATCAAAAATAAATATATTCAAAAATTAGTTTTTTATAGAAAAAGAAAATACCTTATTTAATCATTTAATTATATAATAAGGCAGGTAAATATTATTATCTTAACGTTTTACTCTATTAAATGAATGTATACGATTCGAAGCGATTACTGCCATGATTCAAGCTCCATTATCTATATAATAATAGATTATTTTAATATTATAACTCTATAATTAAATAATTTCAAGTAGAATCAATCATTAACTCTTAAAAGACAGAATTTTATAAAGATTTCTAGGGGAAAAAGTATCAGAAACGAGAAGGATAATCAGCATTTTCTGTTACTTGTATCGTGCAGTTTGGTATTGTATAGAAATAGGGGACTTAACATTGATTTTTGTGGGCCCTGTCTGGTGTATAGCAACTAAGTGCTTTCCTCTGAACGTGGATAATCAATAGAATGACTGTCAAACTGAACCAAAGTGGTTGAGTGCAACTACCTCTTAGCATTCTTTCCCTTTTAGAAGCACTGCCACGCACTCCTACATCTTTTCTGGGGATTAATAAAGACACGATAAGAGATTCGGAGAATTTAATTTAAGCACCACCAGCAACAAGATCCAACGGGAGGGGAAAAAAATAGGGAAAATTGCATTTTTCAGGGCCTAAAGGGAAAAATTCAGACTTCTTTGTTGACTTTTTTCGCCTCCAAAAAATACAAATTTCTTCTATTTCCTGATAATTTTAAACGATATTTCTCTTGAAATTAATGATAATTAGTCTCAAGAGTTATTTTGTAAATAAATCATTAAAAAATATTTTTATTTTTAACTCATTTATATTTATGATAATTAGGGAATTTGTTTAGATTTTATTAATTATTTTCTAAACTTGTTTAAGAACTATTCTCATAATTTAACGAATAATCTTTAAGATAACTTAACTGGGTAATAAATATTAAAGTTAAATGATTCTAATTCATTATTGTAGATAATTACGTTATAAATTATTTGATAATCATTCGGCTGTGTTTGCAAACGTTGCGACGTCGCGCGCGCAACATCGCGCTGTACCAAAAAACTATTTATTCTCATAACATTAATTAACAGAATGATTTATTATTACAAAAATTTATCCATAAAAAAATGGCAAGCAACTACAATATTATCTTTTAGATATATAACTATATATACATATAAATAAATTAACAATTGAGTATTTAAGCGTAACACCACGCGACAGAGACGCGCCCGGCGCGCGGCTCACAGAAACAACTTTGATTTTTTGAATAATTTAAAGATTAATGTATATAAAAAGGTAATTATTTTAAATAAATTATTGTAATTTAACAGTTTTAATGGGAGTTTTGTATATAAAAGCTATATTTTTAATGTTTTTTTTAAAACCAATTTAACTTTATAGTAAATGTGCTTTTTTTAAGAGAATAAATTAAATAATGTGTTATATGTTATCATAAAAATTCCAAACATGTTAAAATTAAATCACGTTTTTAATTTTCTTTCGAGCACGAGTTGACGTTTCGACATTAAAAGACGATATTTATCATCAAATGACCGAATTCGTGCATTTTACAAGCTAATTATGGAAATTATCTTCAGAAAAGAGTTAAAAAACTTGAATGACAGGTGTAGATCACGTTTCGATTGACTTTTGATAACATTATCCCCCACATAATGACGTCAGAAAAAAGATTTTTTCGAGAGAAAATCGCTTAAAATTTATTTATCACCACCAATTATCATTCTCGTCTTATTTATTATTCTTAAATATAAAAATCAATGATTCGTTAAACCGATTTTATAAATACAACCTTATTAATTTGTTTTTTATTACTACTAACCGACCTTTGACCTTTCGCTATTGTGAAAGTCGAAAAAATTTAGAACTTAACACGCGATTTTCGACGCGTCGCATCGAATCGCGTGCTAATTTATTTTTCTTAAGTTGCAAATTAACGATTGCTTAAACGGTTATAATAGCGAATTTACTCATATATTTGGTTTTATTACTTTAAAAAAACCTTTTAATTTGTTTTATTGCTATAAAATTCGAAACGATTTAAGTGTAGTCAGAGACGGCGTGTCTCGTGTCGCGTCGCTTCGCGTGACAACTAATACCACTCAAAATTACCATATTCGAGGAAAGAAAAAACGAAACAAGTACTACGTTTTCAAAAAAAAACGTTTTTAGATATAATTAATCGTAATCTTTATAAAAATCTTAATGCATTAGTACATAAGTGCCACTGTTGTGTTAACACGGCGCGACGCGACACGCTCACTCGCTTGGCATTCTATCTAATTTGCATATAAGACAATAGTGCAAGTATGAATTTTAAACACTATTTTGATTCAAAACACGTCATTGTATAATTATACAATTTTAATTAATAATTTGCATTTTTTCCATTTTAATTAATAACAATTAATTATTTACTTCATGATAATGAAGCAGAATGCATTACATCTTTCTTCTCCTCCGTCAAAATTATTATTATTATAAGGTTATTGAAGAATTACAAGGGTTCCATATGGTAATTTATAATAATAAACGTTTATATTTATTAATAATTTACATTTATTATCATGTAAAATAAAATTTAAAAGTGAATAATAAATTTAATTACTCGACAACAATGGCTCCAATGTTATATAGCTTAATTATCATGCATAAAATAAGCTATTATATGAGATTATTGTTAAATTGAATTATCCTTTCCGCACAACTTCACATTTAATTAATTATTTTGCCATTTATTTAAAGTAAAATTTGCATGTGTTTCTGTATAAAAATCAAGAAAAATGTTGTTTATATTAAAATTCAATTATAGATTTAAAAAAAGTCTTTTATGAATTGAATTCCCTGGTGTTTGATATGTCATTACATCATTGTTTGTTTTTTAATTACTGAAAGATCTGGTGGACAGACAAACAGAAGGACGTGCTAACTAAATATAGCCTAGAATTGTCTCCTCTCAGCTTTAATTTCTAAGGTAGAATTATATAATCCTTACATTTTCCAGTAAGAGTTTAAGTATAACAAAAGGGAGTGTAGATTCTATACGAAGTGAGGAAATGAGGACAATATAATCCACAATAATTTATAAACAATATATACATATTAAAATTCTCAAGATTTGAGGAAAAGACAATTTAGTATTTTGGAGGAAATGATTCACTATCCGTGGTAATTTATAATAATAAACATTTATACTTATTAACACATAAAATTAAATAACTTTTATAATCTTACTTGAAAACTTACCTAATACAAAACGCCATCTTTCTTATATGATAATTAGGGAATTTGTTTAGATTTTATTAATTATTTTCTAAACTTGTTTAAGAACTATTCTCATAATTTAACGAATAATCTTTAAGATAACTTAACTGGGTAATAAATATTAAAATTAAATGATTCTAATTCATTATTGTAGATAATTACGTTATAAATTATTTGATAATCATTCGGCTGTGTTTGCAAACGTTGCGACGTCGCGCGCGCAACATCGCGCTGTACCAAAAAACTATTTATTCTCATAACATTAATTAACAGAATGATTTATTATTACAAAAATTTATCCATAAAAAAATGGCAAGCAACTACAATATTATCTTTTAGATATATAACTATATATACATATAAATAAATTAACAATTGAGTATTTAAGCGTAACACCACGCGACAGAGACGCGCCCGGCGCGCGGCTCACAGAAACAACTTTGATTTTTTGAATAATTTAAAGATTAATGTATATAAAAAGGTAATTATTTTAAATAAATTATTGTAATTTAACAGTTTTAATGGGAGTTTTGTATATAAAAGCTATATTTTTAATGTTTTTTTTAAAACCAATTTAACTTTATAGTAAATGTGCTTTTTTTAAGAGAATAAATTAAATAATGTGTTATATGTTATCATAAAAATTCCAAACATGTTAAAATTAAATCACGTTTTTAATTTTCTTTCGAGCACGAGTTGACGTTTCGACATTAAATTTATCATCAAATGACCGAATTCGTGCATTTTACAAGCTAATTATGGAAATTATCTTCAGAAAAGAGTTAAAAAACTTGAATGACAGGTGTAGATCACGTTTCGATTGACTTTTGATAACATTATCCCCCACATAATGACGTCAGAAAAAAGATTTTTTCGAGAGAAAATCGCTTAAAATTTATTTATCACCACCAATTATCATTCTCGTCTTATTTATTATTCTTAAATATAAAAATCAATGATTCGTTAAACCGATTTTATAAATACAACCTTATTAATTTGTTTTTTATTACTACTAACCGACCTTTGACCTTTCGCTATTGTGAAAGTCGAAAAAATTTAGAACTTAACACGCGATTTTCGACGCGTCGCATCGAATCGCGTGCTAATTTATTTTTCTTAAGTTGCAAATTAACGATTGCTTAAACGGTTATAATAGCGAATTTACTCNATTTGCTTCTAATTTTAATTTTCTAACATCAAATACACAAAACTTTCCATTAATCACATTAAACTATACAAGTGTAATGTTATTTTTGTCATATAGATTATAAGTCTAATTAATTTGTGAGCATTTTTAAATGATTAATACCAAAAACAACTTCCAGTTTTGATAAATAAAACTATAAAAGTGTACAAATTAGGTTCAGAAGAGCAATAGTAAATGGATAAGTATCATTATAAGAGTGAAGGGAGGGGGTCGAAAACCTGTCCTATTAGCCTTCAGTGCTCATAAATATCTAAAGATGACAAAGTTTACAATTATTAATTTATTATCTAATTATCAGGTATTTTCAAGGAGAAAAAGAGCGAGCAAGGGAGGTAAAAAAATATAATCAATCACATTTAATATTTGTAAGATAACCTATATTTATGTACACTTCGATGCGTTGCTTTTGATGCATGATGCAACTTGTGAATGCTAACTAGACTCGATAATATGATAATGGCTGGGATATTTTTATAATAATTATTGATTTTATAAGCAGTCTAGCGTACACTTTATAAAGATACAGTATTATAATAATAGATCTATACCTGTAGAATCTAAAAACAAAAAAATTATTAATTTGATTACTTTGATAGATTTATTTTTTAACACTTCTTATTATAATGTGTTTCTTATCCAGTATATGTAATAATTAAATTGCATTAAGACTTATTTTTTATAGAGTAAAGTAATGTTAATTCTCGATATAGCACTAAATCGAATATGGCGCTAAACCGAAGAATGTTGGAGGATGAAACAGTGAAATATATACAAAAATTTGAAGGTTTAGTGTATGAAATTCGCGTAATTGATGGTAACGACGTCCATTGCAGTGTAAAATCGTATATTTAGCGATTCACAGAGACTCATTCTCTAGTGACGTGAGTATTTATTGACGCTCTACGAGGGTGTCGTTATATAGAAGTTGTGACTCTAAATCGAAGCTTGGCTGTAGCTTTATTTCCATTGCTAAGTAGTTTGACAATTTGGCGCATCGCTTCGTCGCATCGCCTCCAGCAACCATTTCAAATTAAATTATGCGTTAAAATAAATTATAATATAGAAGCTTAAACGCTTAAAAATAGATTTAATTAATATAAATGCTGAAAATAATAATAATAATAATTTTAATAACACTAACGATAATTTTCATTTATTTGTTACTTTCTATAACATCAGTAACGATTTTGTAGCCGTTATCATAATTTTAACAACATATTATTCTTTAGTTTTATTATATCCAGCGGTTGGCATGATAGTTTAATCGAGTTTTGTAAGATAAATGACGTTATAATGAGTAAGAATAATCGCTGTACAAGAAGGAGAAGAAAATGATCATAATTCATGTATCGTGATAATTATTATAATAAAATTATGAATAGTGAGGTAAATTTCCAGTTGTTGTCAGTTGGATATAAAACAGGTTGGCAGGCTTTTAAAATCTTCTGAATGCAAGCCGCAAACGTACGATGCAAAGCGAGGGCTTTCATGGCTTTCTATACATCAAAAACGTCAATTTGTAATCGATAACGGCCGAAGAACGTTACAAATATATATAAAAAAGCATGTAAGATGCTTTTTCTAATGGAAGAACTTAAATAAATTGCTAATATGTGAATTAAAAAGGCAGTAGAAACCCTCAAGATCCATCAAGAACCTCCCGACTAAGAAATTGAATCAACATAAGAGATTGAAATACCATTAATATTGAAATCGAATTGAATGGAGCATTTAGAAAAATGGGAATAATAAATGAATAAAGACTTTGACGGATTAAAAAATAAATTGTTTTTAGCTAACCAACCAAGATGATAAGGCATTTAGATCGCATTCTTACCAAACAATGCCACTTTCAATCATCATCACTTCACAATATGCATGAATATGGGCAAGAAAAATCGGATTAATAGAAGGAAGAATGTATTTTCTCCATAAAAAAAAGGCAAGTGGGGGAGATTTTGGGGTTCAGAAATGAAAAGGATAAGAGAATTTATCAATTGTATGGACGTAAATCAAAGTATGAAGATGTAAATTAACAGGAGTGGCACCTGATAACTTGTATGAAACGAATTTTTTTTTTATATGTATATAAAGGGAAATATTATTTCCCTTTATTTCGACAAAAATAAACTCAAAACTGATAATTATGAAGGGGATTTAGTGCCATTTATCTTGCCAGACATCAAGGACAAATGTCGCGACATTGCGACAACCTTCCATCTGTCAATGGAAAGTACTTAAGGTAGTAGACAGGTGAGGTTGTCTTGCCCCTCTCAAATCTAGCCTCGGAGAAATCTGATAATGTGATAAATTCTGTAATTGCAATGATAACATACAGACACACACATAAAATATATGATCCGACAGATAGTGGTGTAAGCTTAATTATCATATTTCTCCCCGAATTCTATCGATTGGACAATAACAAGGATCTAAAAATGATGGAATTTTTCCTCCTTCGGTTCTAAAATTGGCACGCTACCGCAGTAATAATGAATATTTGAGGATAGAATTTATCCTAAATGCTACTACATAAGTAAATAACGATAAAATTAAGTGAAAAATTAATAAAATTTGCGATATTTTTAGGCAAATTAATACACAAAATGCCATGTTACTAAAGCAATAACGTGAATGTTTTAATTTAATTACTACTACTATAATAAATAATGGATATATTAGAGAAAACACTTAAAACTTCGTGAGTTTTGAGGTGTTTTCATCTATTTTTGGGCAATTAAAATAAGAAAAAAAAGGTATTAAATGTTATCTTAAGAAGAATATTGTTTTTATAGTTAAAGAATTTACTGTTTGCTTATAACAATTACAAGAACAAGCAAGGAAAAAGCAAAATCATATTCTTTTTGATTAGTACTACTGTAATAATAAAAAAGAAGAGAATATCGTCGTATCTCTCTAGCGAATGATACTATAGTAGCAATAAAGATCACGAAAAATGATGTAAACCGAACAATATTCTGCTTTCTGTGTATGCTGCTATAGTAGCTATAAAGATCAAGGCGAGAATTCCTTCTCTTAATGCTACTATATCGTCAGAAAAACATTATATCTACTTTCTTTATTATCAACATAGTAAAATAAATATTGTTACACGAATACTTATTTCATTGCCGAAACAAAAATATGTTGATAAAATATAGATTTATGATGTTTTCTATGTTAAAATATACGTTAAACATGTCACATCTTTAGTATAAACACTCTAAAAACTCTCGCTTCGAAATCAAATTTTTTTTGTATTTCTTAACATTTCGATCAATTTTTAGATATTTTAACATGTTTAATATTCAAATTTATTAAATTAACTGTTAAATTCGAAGAAGAATAAGAAAATAACGCGAAAATTAGACTTATGTAAAGCAGCTAAACGTGGAGAAGAAATCTTTAATCAATAAACTCTAGAATGGGAAAATTTTTTCTTATTATCTTACCAAGTTTATCTAGTATGAAGTGATCTGTTATAAAGAGTTACGTTGGATGTCAGAACAAACAGAACTTGGTCAATTTATCTAATTTCCGAACGGGGATAGGACACCAGGAAGTGATGGAGTAGTAAGTCAGAAACGGACCAAAGTTACACACAGACACACACACATACAGCAATCATGTCATTTCCTCATTCTAGACATAACACAAAACATATCGTAATAAAAAATTTCTTTTCAAGACACCAAAATCATTTAAATCAGCGTCTAATCATCACCAGGTTATCCGGATGCGGAGGATAAACTGAGGATGTTTAGAGGCTGCGTGATTATCATTAGAAGAAAACAAGGATAAACGTTAAAAAAGTAGGTCGTAGGAGTAGGAGAAATCCTGAAATCTCGACTGATGACTATTTTGAAGCACATTGGCAAACAGATTATTAAGAGACACGGACAAATAGCCAGGATTATCTTCGTAAGATATGGTCATTTCCAGGATAATCCTTCACTCTCTAAGAGATGGCTTATCAATCTGAGTACTTTTATCGAACGCTTAAACGTCAGCTGTTGCTTGATACACAATTCTTTTAAAAGTTGTTTTTTTATTTATCTAACAAACTTTACTATAAAAGTTATTTATTTTTTAAGAACTCTTCGATTGTAGAGAAGAGGAGGGGAAAAAAGTCAGAAAGATAAATAGTGTAGATAATTACGTTATA
>NW_019384642.1:482613-492926 GCF_000671375.1 Centruroides sculpturatus | reverse complement strand
TTGAAGAATAAAAAAGTAAATAAATTCATAAATACATTTTTAATAATAAATGCAACTAAATAAATATTGAAAATTTAATGTATTAAATAAAAAAAATAATTTTTATTATATGAATTTATTATTTATATTTAATTATTTTAAAAATAAATAAATACAGTCGAACCTCCAATAGCGGACACCTCTAAACAACGGCCATTTTAAGGTTTGTGATCGTTGTTAAAAGGTTGTGGCCGTTTTTTAAAGGTTATACATAAAAAAATTTCTACAATTAATTTTATTTATTAATTTAAAAAAAATCAAGCAAATAGATTTTCTTTTAAAGAAGTTTGTCTGTCTGTTTGTCTGTCTGTTTGTCTGTCCAGGTGTTTACACGCATATTAAAGAATAAAATTAATTTTTTTTCGTTAAAAAAGTAAATTTATTCGATGTTTAAACGCTATTTTTAGAAATTTTGTCATTAGAAAAGCGTCGCTATCAACATTTATCTTGGAATGAAATTCTCGATTATTTTATTAATAATTAATAATTTTTTTTAAAGAAAGAAAATGGCTTTTTTTCTTATTAAAATACACGTATAAGTTCGCATTAATATATAATTAATTTTGCTAATAAATTCAATTAAATGATAATTTTGTCTTTGTCAATGATACACAATAGGATTATAATTAAAATAAATTAATTGCCTTTTTTAAATCCTCTATGAATAGGCAAGAATTAATTTTTCCTTTAGAAATGTTTCAATTGAAAACATTTAATCATTATTTAAAAAGAATTTTAAGATTGTTTTTTTTTCACTTCTTTTTAAATTTAATTTTGTTGTAAATGTTATAAAGATTTTTTTTTTCGCTTTAATTTATTTAAAATTTAAGGATTTAAATAATAAACTTTTAAAATTTATCAGGATTTTTCTTGAAAATATCTAATGTTTTATCCTAATTATATTCTAAGGATTTTAAAGAGTTTTAATTAATTTTTTTCTTTATAGGTTTATAGTTAAATTTTAATGATTTTCATGAATTTTAAAAGGATTTGTTTTTGGATTTTAAGGATTTTTTAAAAGATTTTTAAGGTTTAAAGGATTTAAGATTTTTTAAAGGATTTTTTAATATATATATTCAAAGTTTAATTAAAGTTATCTAGAGTAATTTTATTGCTTCTAAGATTTTCTAATTTAATTTTAACCTAAGCTTTAAGTTATGAGTCTTTGAAGGATCTTCAAGGTTTTATTGTAGCAAAAAATAAATTTCAAAAACAACTTTTTAGGATATTCTGTAATTAATTCTATTAAATTTTTAAAGTAAATTTCATCAAAAATTTAAGAATTTTAAGATTTATTTCCATGCTTTAAGGAAATTCGCATAAAATAAAATCAAAATAATTCGAGTTTTTAATTAGATAAATAAACAAAAAAGTATCCATTTATCTACTTTAAATAACTTCATCCTTATTATTTTTTTATTAAGATGATAAAAAATAAAAAATGAAAGGAAAAAAATATATATTGATTGGGAGGAAGATAAAGATGATAAGATTTTCAAATAAAGGATTTTATTATTTAGATTAACTAATAGAGTTTGAAGTGTTTGGCAAAGGAAAAAATAGTATATTTGGAAAGGAAATTACAAAGAAATTCTCAAATTTCATTTCTGAGAGGATAAATTATCTCTCTTAGATATAAACTTTGTATTCTTCCATACTATAAAGGAGATAGTGTTTTTTTCTTTTGGATTTATTTTTTTATTTTTTTCCTTTTTTTTCAAAATGGGCAATTCTCTTAACGAGTCTCAAAATGGAAGTTTGGGATAAACTAGAGAGTGAAGTGTTAGTCTAAATGATAATAGGAGTAATCTAAAACCTTTATCAGTAAAGAGGGAGGAAGAATAATTTATGTAGACGATAAACTAAATTCAGTATTGTAATCCAATTTATGCGTATAACTAAATTGATTTTTCTAAAAATAAATTTCAAATCTACAAAAATAGAATTCTATTGTAAGTTGGATTGGATCGTATCTAAATCATTACACGTGGTGGTGGTGATTCTTTTTTATTTTTATTTCTTTGCCATATATTTCTATGAAGGTAATTAGATAATTGTATTATATAAAATTTGATTTTTTCGACGAGAATTTTTGTATAAAATCGATAAAAATTGTNCGTGGCGCTGGACGGCGGAAAGTAGTTTGGCTGCCCGATGACGTTTTACGTAATTATAGGAGTTTTTTTACCGTTGTTTACGGATACCGCCACAATTTTTTCGCTGTCTTATAGGAATCGTAATTATAGGAACCCGTCTTATAGGGGGATCTACTGTAATTACAATGTAAAATATACTTGATTATTACGTCATTTACCGATATCGTTAAGCTACCGACTGGATAAATGACGTAAAAAATTTTCATTGTTACGTCATTTATCCAGTCGGTAGCTTAACGATATCGGTAAATGACGTAATAAGTTAAAAAAATTTAAGTCGTTTTTATTGTTAATTATTACGTCATTTACCAATACAGTATAACGGCCTGATAAATGACGTAATAATGAAATTTTTTTTTAAATTTTAACGGTAAAATCCGTTGAAATTGCAAAATTATTTTTTTTTATTTCACGTAATTCGATAATTATCTTGTTTGAGTTTTATAGAAAATAATTCCAAAAAAACACTAGAAAACTTTTAGTTTTTAGAAAATACTTTCAGTAATTGTTTTCTAAAAATCTGTAAAGCTTGTGAAGTTTCTAAAATTCCTCAGATTTCAGCAAATAATTTCAAAAAAAAATTACTTTTCTAAGTAACTAAAATAACGTATAAAATCGATAAAAATTGTGTAACAAAAGTTAAATTACAATTTAAATCATTTTAATCAATCGATATGGTTCTCTTCCAACGACACTAATGACTTTGGAGATGCTTATAGGAGCAAATTAGACTCTGTCCCCTGGGGATATGTTTCCATTTGATCTCTGATACAAATGAAGACGACTCCCTCCCAGTTCGACTCTTACACGTGTTCTGTGGATGTATAAAGAATAAAACTGTTTAGCCTTGATGTCATTATGTATAGGTGGAAGAGAATGAGCATTGGGTTTAAACGAGGACAAAAGTTAAAATATAATAGTTTTAACCATCAGTTGTTAGTTGTTATCCTCTTTCAAAATGCATTCTTTGAATAAGGAAAAATCGAGACGAGAGAGACGTATTATATTTATATAAAGTAGCTAGTTTGTTTGCATTTTTGCTCGCATTTCTTCCTATAATACAAGAAAAGGGACATTATCCTTTAAGTTTTTACAGCTCGACGTTCAATATCTAGTATAAACTACTATTCTCTCTTCAACTGAATTACATTTCATGCTCCAAACGATTCCAAAATCCCAACAATAGTCTGAAGTTTGCTCTCTTCAACGTCTTATAAGGCAACTTAACTTTTTTATCACTCCTGTTTCACTTTATTTTAAACTTCAATATTTAATGTACGATATAAAATAAAAATTCCATCTTTATATACGACTCTTACAACGTTTAATTTCTGATATAAAGTGAAGATTCTATCTTGCGCGCGGTCCAAAAGTGTTCCATACAAAGAATGCCACCACGAATCCTTCACGCTCGTCCTCTCAAACCCAAATGTTCAGAAAATAATAGCAGTGTCGTAACATAATTTTAGCAATCCGTAAATTACGCAAGGAAAAAAAAACAAATAATATTCTTTACCCGAGTTTGGCCCGCCTATCACTATCGATTATTTAAGTTAGACGTGGTCCTATGTATATAAAAAGTAACATTATTTTCAGGGGATACGATAGGGAACATAACTGTATGTCTCTAACACTTACAATTATCTACTACAACTCCAATAAAACCGATTTCCGGAAGGAGTAGATAATACAAGAGGCAGATGTTCGATCGAAGAAGATAGAACTGTAAATAGCAAATTGAAAACAGTGAATACCACCTCCTCTCATGGGGTCGAAAGAAATAAAGACTTTGCAAATTACTACTCTACCCCTACTACCCATTCTAATAAACCCATCAAGTGTTAGGGGGATAGAAGAATCGATATCCCAGAAACTAGAATCCCCCAACCTGTCGCAGTGGATAAAAAATAACTTAGTGGATTAAGGGGACCGAAAGATTGATGGCGGAGGCTCCTTTTTTTCGGGGGAGGTCTATGAGAAAAAAAAAGAAGGGGACACGTACGAGGATAACATGAGCGATTTAACCTCAGATGTTGAAGTTTTACGTTTGCGAGTGAATTGGTATCCGGTGATTGATGTGTGATTAACAGAGCCTGTTCATTCGACTGTAGAAACTTTCACATGTGTGCATGGGGGATTGTTCATGTTTAATCCGAAATTTCCTTCTACTTTTTGTCTATACATACGTCTCGTTCCGCTCTGATGAACATATTTCTCTTCGTCTTCCATCCCCAACTTGTTTTAACTTCGATTTCTAGTCTTATATACAAATTAAACACGCTTTCAATCGATAATATTTTCTGAAAATCCCACAGATCTGGTTTAAAAAAAAAACACAAGAATTCTGCATAAAATTTCTAGAAAGTAGCCTTTTCGTTTAAAGATATTATGCGAGATAACAGTGTAGGGTAGAGTAAGGATACCAATAATTTGGGTTAGATAAGATACAAGTGAGTGGAAAGTCTCGATAACGGTCTTATCCACCTGTCAAATGTTGACAGGTGAAGCTATGTTCGTCTCTGAACTGTGAATTAGAAATGCGATAGATAACACCACTCTGTAGTTGCATACTTCACGCGTATCATTGGCAACCAACTAGTGATATATATATTGAGCCCGAAATGGCGAATAAAGTTAGAAGGATGGGTTCTGAAACGAAAATAAAACAGGTATAAGCGAAAGAAGGAAATGAAATTCTGTTTTCCTGAAAGAAATAAAGATAAATGATACTATATTCCCTCTTTTCACAGTATGAATTTTTATAGGAGACGATTGCGGTGAGAAAATTTACTTTATATAAAAAAAAAGAAGGCACACAAATCGATACTACGTACTCCAAAATGGTGGCAAATTATGCAGAATTTTCAGAAATAAAATACAAAAAAAAATATCTACTTTTTAATATTTAAAATGAAGTTTTTAAGGCTATAAAACTTCTCTCTTTCATAATCAAACCCTGTTTAAGGCAATAACTTTATAGTTTTTATTTTGATAAAAATTTGATTATAAAAATAAAAATAAACTTCAGAAAATATAAGAATAATAAAATAAATAAATATAAAAAAAATAATGGTAAAAAAAAAATACATATGATGTTAAAGTAGATCATTATAGAAGAACGTATTTTTGAATGAAAACCGGATTACACATGAGAAAATTTGAATTCTTGTCTTTCAAAGATCATGTAGCTTTTTGAAAGATTCTGGTAATGGTCTCGAGACCATCCGGATAATAATAAACATCACCCAAAGAAAGAATAACATATGGATAACAGAATAGAATAATAAGCAATTATTATAATAATAAAGAGATCTTCAAAACTGTCTGCCTATGCAGCGATTCTCATACAAGATTCCATCTGAAAAATTATGTATATATATATTATATATATAGTAAAATATACACAAAAATAAAATAAAATATATAAACTTAAATGACAAAAAAATTTTGAAATAAATAAAAGAAGAATTTTTGGAAAATATTTTTCTTGAATGCCATAAAACCAAATTCTTTTCATGTAGACAACGAAGGAAAGAATTCTTCAAATTTATACTTTCTTCAAGCAAGAACTTAGTTAAATTACATTAAAACTGATTAATTTTATTAAATAACTTTATTGAAATATACAATTTTATTAACAATTAAAATGTTAAACTGTAATTCGATTATAAACGCGATGACGCAACAATGAAACTTATTTTGACTTTTCATTGTTAATTTAATTGCGTTTAAGTTAAACGCGATCAAATATTTAAACTCAATTAACTCAACAATGTAAAAAAATAAATGCAATTAAGTTAACAGTAAAAAGATTTAAATGCAATCAATTTAATATTAAAATATTTAAATACAATTAATTTAATAACGAAAAAAGAAATAAAATTAAAATTTACATAAATTAAAGTATATTTAATTTTTTAATTTCAATTAATTAAAATAATTTAAAAAATAAAAAAATATATTTTATTTTAAAATATAAATTAATTTTTTAAATTAAAATAAAGGTTTAAAATCACTAATAATTTTTAAAAATACGAGAAAAAAATGCCTCTTTACACAAACACATTTTGGCTTTTTGTAAATGATAAAATAATAAAAATTATCAGTCGTCGGGGTGGAAGAAAAATAAAAAAATAGAAAAAATTATAAGTTTTAAAAGTTGGAAACGATGAAGCTGACTCAGTTTACAAAGATGAAGTCATTTTTTGAAGAGGGAATGACAGATCACCTATAACCGAATTTCTCATCTCTGATTCTTCTCTTTTATTTTTATTTTTTATATTTTTTTCATTTTTTTTCTATTCTTCCCTTCTACCCAGACAGAGATTTGTTCCGGAAGCATGGGGATTAAAGCTTAGAATATGTCCCAGTTGTGATCTTTTCCGGAGTAAAGGCATAAAATGACAAATGATTCTCTGTGAGAAATGACACTTTTTTTTTCTTCTCTCTTTCTGTCAACATGCGACGTGTTGTTCCAATATTTGTATGCAACACTATAACCAACACTCTAACCTTTATATTAACTTGGCTTATTAAATAATCACAGACTTCTCTACCTTTATTCAAACTTTGCACGTCCCTTCCTTGTCAAAATTTTCACGAATTTCTTTACATTTAAATCGAGATTAAGCAAACTACAACTAACCAATTAAAAAATATATACACTACTAATTATCATTAATAAAGTTATATAAAATCGTACTTAATTAAAATTAATCAAAGCCTATATAATTGAAAAAAACAGTCATTTTTGAACCAATTTTTAAAGCGTTCAATGCTTTAATTTGCTTAATTTAATTGATAATTAATTAATTAATTAATTAATGGAGTTTTCTCAATGTTGTTTATATCATAAATTTGATTAAATTATCATCTAGAACATAGTATTTATTTAATTATTGCAAATAAATTCGGTCAGATGGTTGTTATCTTAATGCAAAATGCCGAGTAGATGAGTGCATTTTTTATTTATTTTTTTTATCTGTAAGGATACGATTATCTGCATTGGATATCTATAACTTTTTATCTAGAGATAATGGGGATAAAAGCAGATAAATTCTCTGTGCTTCATGTTAAAGATATACGCTTCTTACTTCAGTTTCAGTTAAGCTTCAGATATCAACTGAAGATAATTAAGTGTAGTATCTTAATTCGTTCGAATTAATGCCCAACAATACCTTCTATACTTTATCGAGCAAGATAAAGAATTTATATACAAATATACAATTTTTCAAAATGAATGTATGGCTGTCTGTCAGATACTTGATATGTCGTTAAATTTTTATTATACATAAAACAAAGTTATATTCTGTTTTCTGTATAAGATGATACTTCTAAAGCAACCTCTTTTTTTATTTTTTGTGATGTTTAAAAATGATAAAAATAGAAAACTGGGAGAATTAAATGTGTGCGACGCGACGCGGTGGGAAGTGTTGTAGGTCGTATATTAATTAAAATAAATCTAACAAAATATAAATCGAGTAAAATATTACAAGAAAAATTAATAAATTAAAATTATTTTTTTATAAATTTTTGTAAATTTCTATATTTTTCATAACTGAATTAGTGTAAATTCGCGTATGTCGCGCGTCGTCGCGCTCGCTGTTGCATTCCAAAAAATGCTTATTTTAAGGTAAAAAAAAAAAGAAGAAATTAAAACGAAATTAATATAATATATTTATTAAACGAATTACTTTTTTGATTTTCGCTATTTTAAAAAAAATTTAGTTAAAAAATAATAGTAAAAAATTAATTAAAGCGCGCCGCGTAGTCAATATCTGACGCGCGACGCGACGCGCTTTTTATAAACGAGGTGACCGAAAATGTAATTAAAACGAGGAATTTTCATTTATTAAACGTAGTAAATAATAAAATAAAATAATTTTAAATAAATTAGAACTTTTACTAATTACTCTTTAAAACTATTTTTTTCATAATAAGAATAAAAATACAATTTTAACATTAATAATAAAACTGCAAAGATAATTAACTTTTCTGTCATCTGCTAGAAAGAAAAACGAATAATTATTAATTGTAATCAAAATTTTAAAGCTAATTTATCATTCAGAACGCTCTTTAATTATTTGAATATTTTTTTAAAAACTTAATTATGCAAATTATCATTAATTTTAATAAGCAAAACGGGAAAAAATGCGCGAATAAAAATGTTATCCGTTTAATTACGATATCGAATACCAGATGGCGCCACACGAGAAAATCACAAAATGGTTTAAAACTTTACATAAAATATAATTTTTATCCAATTTTTATAGTCGAACGGAGTTAATACTAAATTATACTTCGTTTTAGCATTATACTTCGGCATAAATGTGATTTTTCCATGAGTTAGTATGACTTAGAGCTCGATACGACGCCATTTTTATGACTCCGGTCGGTCATGGCTCATTGAACGAAAATCGGAAAAGTGAAATTTATTGTATTGTGTCGACGGGTGGGAGATAGTTTCGAATGTCACAACTGCCCGGTTTGTGCGGAAATTATGAGCCTTGTGTGAATTTAACTACTTGCTAAGGTCAGAGAGTAGAAAACTCTGTCAATTTTTGTGAGTCACGCAATGAGTCAACCCGGATGATATCACGCGCTCCAGATGTATTTTTCTTGTAGCTAATTTCTTGCACGTTGCCGTTAAAACTTTAAACTTTCTGGCATCCGTACCGAGATTTTAAATTCGAAGTTTGAGATACGGAATATTTTTTCTTTGTAGAGAAACACAAAAAAATTCGAGTATAAAAATCGATAAATTGCCAGAAAAATTTTACATTTTCTTTGGTATGTGATATGTTAGATCTGTGGCAAAATTTCTCCATCTTTGCGGGTGATGCCATCATCCCGCTTCCATCGCAATCTCTCCTCATATTACACCTTTTCAACTCGAGAGAGAGCTTACCTTTTTATTGTTATTAATAAACAATTCCTTAAGAGCGGTGATACACAGAACTGAAATTTAAATTTAGCTCAAGGATATTAATTTCTAACGGACATTTTCTTTTATTATGTTTATTATTCGAGATGAATAAATTTATGTCGTGAATTTTCTTTTAGTTAAATTGTACATAAAATAAAAATATTCTTCCGCCTCTGGCAACTTAAGGTAGGTAGCGGTCTCTGGTGGGAAATTTTGCAAACATCGCCTTAAGTCTATAAAACTTTATAATTTATTATATACTTTTAATTTTTCTTTTAAACTTATTTTAAATCGTGTTTATTAAATTATATTATTTAATTAAAATAATGCAATTAATTTTTATATACTTAAATCTTTTTGTTTCATAAAGTTATTTGTTTTAATTCAATTTATAGATAAAAGGCGGCGCTGTAGATTGTTTGATATAAATTTGAAGATATAACAATTGAAAGCTGTATTATTTTATAATATAAACTTTGAAAATTTTTATTATTAAATATTGATTTAAACGTTAGTCTAAAATTCAATTTAAAATAGTTTAATAAGATATTTTAAAAATTGTATTAGAAATGTATTCATAGATGGCACCACTCGATATTAACAGAAAATAAAATATTATAATTATCTATATTATAAAAATAATAAAAATATAATAAGAATTATAAGAAAAACACTAAAACAATTGGAAAATATCACATTAATTAAAATAACGACAAATTAAAATATTTTATAATTTTTTAGTTTATAAACAGATGGCAGCACAATAAACAAAATGGCAGAAGGAAATTTTACCAAAATTTTATATAATTTTATTTTTTGTAAAATAAAAGATTTATTTATTCATATAAAATAAAAGAAAACAATATTAAAAATATTTCTTTATTTCTAAAATAATAAACTAAAAAAAAAAATAGAATAAAGCATAATTTAATTCAGTGTTTCTCAACGGGGGCGATATCGCCCCCATGTGGGCGTTTTTCCATGTAGAGGGCGCGATTAGTAACAATTTATATTTTGGGGGGCGAAAAACAATTTTCTGGGCGATATAGTAAAACATTATATTAAGAATAATTAGATATTTTATTCGTTATATCGTACAATAATTAAACAAATAACATTATACTAGTCACTAGTCTATTCAATGCAGTACGAATTTGGCGTTAGCCTTGGCCCTCGGCATCGGAATTTTGAAG
>NW_019384642.1:473041-481954 GCF_000671375.1 Centruroides sculpturatus | reverse complement strand
AAAGATTATTCCGATTCTAATATTTTAAAAATAAATAAAATAAGCACACGCGATTCAGGTCAATCCTCTTCAGAAAATTCATTTTTATCAATGGTAAAATCCCAAGAAATTAAAATTATTATTAAAAATTGATTAAAATGTTACACTTGAATTCATTATTCAAATTATTATTTATCAATTTAAGCTTAAATATATATACTTTTTAAAATATTTTTAAATGTATTTCCATCGGAACATTGGCGAGTATACATGTCGGCCATGTTTATGTTATTCTACTGTTTAGAAAGCAGAAAAAATGAAAAATTATGAGGAAAATCATTGTAAAATCATTCAATTTACTCCGGTTCTTTAATTATAATCTCCTCTCGCCCATAGATTAAAAATGTTCTTAAGAGATTGAAATTTGCCTTCATGGCTACCCACAGGAGGATGGGGAAGGCGCGTGACGGGTGCTCGTGATCTCAGGGGGCATATAGTGACGTCCCAAAGTGGATCTTTCACTATGGAATCGGGGGAGTCATAATTCTTCTGGGAGATTTAAACGGGATTGCCTACAAGAATTATGGCCAGTCCTGTATTGGTACTTGTATTTAATAAAGAATTGTAAGTAAAAGATAATTTTATTTATATTAAAGTAAAATTGGATAAGATTTATCAAAACAATTCGATATCTTGCAGTAAGTGATATCCGGAAATCGCAGCATCTCCCATTTCTGAATATGGATCAGAACGGAAATCGATAGGAATCATCTTGCAAATTAACACGTTCCCGATAAAAATTGATTTATTCTCTTCCTCATCCTCATTCTTCGCATCCTCCTCCTTCTTCATCATCTCCTTCTTTTCCTTTTATATAAAACCTATTCACATGAAAGAAGTTCAAGAGGTGTATAAACAGTAGACAACCCAAACGAGTTCAGGTTCTTAAACAGTTATCTCGATGAATTTCAAGATGCTTGAATTGAACAAATTTGAACATCAAATTAGATAGAAAAATATATTGTAGTACCAGTAAAACAGTAGCTACGTGGGGCTCAGGCAAATTTGAAGTAGGGTGCTCCGTGTACAATATTGACATCAGATTTTTTTTAGGGGGAAATATTTTCTTATAAAGATTGGTTTCGGGCGAGGAGCCCCAGGCAATTTACCTTTTTGCCCATAGGATAAAGCTCCACTGCAATAAAACCTGTATAAACTGGAATCGCACCGCACTGTATCTGTTTTATACAGGTAAATCGTTTAATATCACTTTTATAATGTATTTTAAAAGAATTTTACGCATATTAAACAACGCTTTAACGAAAATCACCCCAGCCGACATAGCTTATACAATAACGCAATTTCTGCATTTAAAACTTAATTTTAATGAAAATATTAATTCAGATGGCTTGAAATTTATTTATAAATTCATTATTTTTTAATATTGTTTAAAGGAAGAATTCGATATCGATACCTAAAAGACACTTCTCAAAATTCCAATTTTATTAACTGTGCAATAAAAACAAGAGAAGAAAGGACAAGTTAAAATATCAAATTTTTTGGTTCTTTGAAAGAAAAACAAAATGCTGTTGACACTAAAATCTTCAAAGAAGCTTTTTTCATTCGACATGATTGACTCCAGGCAAAAATCGTCACCCCACTCCTTTGTTTGTTGAAGAGCACTTAGATATAATCAACCCTCCACCCCCTTCCTCCCATGTCTTTAATTTCCACCGTCGTAACTCGAGTTACGACGTCGACGAAGACGTATACGTGACGTTACTCTACTAATTTACCTTTATGTAAACGGGTCGTGTGACAAATTCGTAAATGTGGTGTAGTTATTCCTGAGNAATTAATTATATAATTTTAATTATTTTTCATAATTTAAGAAAATTGTTGGCTAAAGAACAGTGTTTATTTTTTTGGACAGAGTTAAAATTTCCAATGTAATTAATTATAATTAAGCAATATTCTAAGCAGTATCACGAGATAATCTACTGATATTGCTGAGAATATTGCTTAATTTGCACCTAAATACATAACTATGCAACGTAATATACAAATTTCTGCAGTTTTGATAATGAAATGAGGCTCATAAAATGTAATTATTATCGAATTAAACGAGGAGTAACACTTATCTATGAGTTATTTGTGTTAATGTAACTCCAATTCAAGAATATCTCATTAATTAATTAATAATTCTTGATTGTTTTCTAACCTATAATTAAGCAACATCTCCAGCAAAGATGAATATTTTTCTCCTTAAAAAGCCTTTAAAAATTAATATCCGAAAATTTAAATAATATATTAAGTGTAATTAAGAATATTTAAGTAGTTTAGGAGCTTAATTACACATTTTTTCACCAAATCTGTGAATGTGTTTAAGTATAATTAATTAAGGAATATCCTGAAAGACTTCTTGAATTCCCAATATATAAATTTTCTGGAACATCTTTAAGGGAGAGCAATCTGTTAATCTTGTTCAGTATTTCCCTTAATTGTAATTAAATTTATTTAGTTTAATACAGTGTGTAGGAATCCTCAATTAGACTCAGAATATTCTTCAATTCTCAATACTTTAAGGTACAAAATCAACGAATTTTCATCATAAAAATATTAAGAATTGAAGAATATTTCGATCCTGATTAAGGACTCTTAAATACAGCATTAAAATTTAATATATTTAATTACAATTAAGGAATAACCTGAACAAAGTTAGCAGATTGTTCTCCTTAAAAATGCTCCAGGAAATATTCTAGAAGCTTGTGTGTTGTATATCGATTATGTTATGTGTTTGTGTGTGTATGTGTAAGTATAATTAAAGAACAAAATGGGCGAATTTTCCTCTTTAAAATATTGAAAATTAAAGATTATTCCGATTCTAATTTAGGATTGTTAAATACAGCATTAAAGTTAAATATATTTAATTACAATTAAGCCAAATGGAGAGAATTCCACCTTAAAAATAGTATATAAAAAGGGGGAAAAGAGTGATAGTTGAAAAGATGTTACCGTTGTAAAAAGCAGAACACGTCTTGGAATGGAGTCCGTCCCAAAAGACACGGCGAAAGCCAGTCGAGTAAGGATCCCTGATGTAAGAAGATTGACAGTTTGGGAGCCCTTGGTCTCTTCGTTTGTCACTCAACAGTCAAAAAAAACCCCAGAGACCGTTTTTTCTACTAAAGATAATAGATGCGACGTAGAAAGTGCATTAGTTGTAGTAACCAACTTTTTAGATAAATTCCTCTACTTACAAAATATGACGTATGGTTTGTTTCGTCAGTTTCTTCGGGTAATTTCCCTACCCCACCCCCTTTCATTTAGGGAAATTCGTTATAAGCGGGTTTAATGACTACGTAACAATCGAATGGGATGCGTGGCTCGAGCCGTCTATTGTGTGGAGAAGAGTTTATTTGAGTAACTTAGTCATTAATATTAATTTAAGAGGTCTTTTTTTAGTCCCCTTTCGACGTTATCAACGCTGCCAAATGAGACAAATTTATTCCAAAAGGCGCCTTTAAGTCTACTTCTATTGTTTTTATATAAGTTTCTAACCTTCATTAAATATAATTTATCTTATAATTGTCCTTCTCCGAATAATTTGCTCCCTTTTTCGCTTTATAATGCGTTAATTTGTTAAAGTTTGTGGGTTTTTTTCTAATTTTATGAGAATTAAATCCTTCCTCCCCCAATTGAGGACGAAATTTGTGAAGTTTGCGTTGATTAATTTGTAGATAAATTCGAAAATTGTGACTCACGTGACGTTTTATTTAAAAATATAGCCACGTTTTTCTAATTAAAAAGTAGATTTAATTGTATTTAGTTAAGTCTCTTTATTAGTATTTAAGCCATTTCTTAATTTTTCGAAAATTCTCACGGACAGACATAAAAACAGACTGTTAAAGCGAAAAATTTCGTTCCTTTTTTTTTAGTTTCTAAGAAATTCCGCGGGCAGACACACAAACGGACGAAACCAGCGCGCAACTCTACCTTCTTTTAATGTCCGAAAAATCTTGGAAAGGGCAAGAAATTTAAGGTAAAATCCGATTAAAAATTCGTCAAAATTCGTCAAAATTCGTCGTTGTGCCTTCGATCGATGCGGCTTCTTGCAATTTCGGCTCATTTTAGGGGTCAAATATTGCAAATTAATAAAGAAAGAACAGGAAAATAGCGAAACAAAGCCTCAAATTTACTGGCAAAAAGTAAATTAGAAGGTGAAAATAATCGATTTTGGGTCGAGTGAGATTCCTAATTCAAGAAATCTGTGCATAATTCTTCGCTTGATGGATGGCGGAATTTAATTCGTACGTGGCGAAATTCGGCAATCAAAAATTCAAAAGCCTAACCCCCCTGAAAATGGAGGATTTCGGTAGTACAGGGGGATGAGTTTTGCTTCTTTAATAGTAAGAGAGTTGATGAATCGTTCCCTGGAGAGGTGCAGGACCGCAGACAACAGGAGCCTTATAACAACGATTGATGGCAATGGATCTCTTTTAAGCCCCACTAACTATAATTGTATTAGCATGAGGCTGTGCAGACAATGCTAATGAAAATTCTCAGGCAGAAAGATTACAACAACAAAAGGGTTTAATTATCTCTTCTGCTAATCTCTTACTCATTTGTCAAAGAGATGGGCTTCGTATGTTGAATATTTCCAATTTGGAGGGAATAAAATGCGGTTTTTGGTGGAAAATCCTCTCCTCCCTCTTGTACAATTGTATACACAATTCAAAAAAATATATATTTTTTTTCCTCTGAAACTCCAAAAAATAACTTTTTCTTCCATTTTTTAAAGGGGAAAGAGAAGAATCTTCTATATTCCTTAAGGAAAAGTTTCATCTTCAGAAATAAATTTGTCCATTTTTTTAGAGGAAGAAAAAAAATAACTTTAATCTTTAGAGAGATAGAATAGGATGGCACCCATATTTCTTCTTTATTTGTACTTTTATGGGCTCCTCTCCTATGTTTAGATTCGATGTTCTATTGATTGTGAATGGAGTTGTAACATTGCTTCTACCATACAAATGAGTGAATCAATAGGAAAAATGCACATAATTTTCCATAAAATACATACTGTAACAGAATATATTCTAAATATTTATACAGTTATCCTAAACTTGAAGATCCTCCTCACCTATATTTGAAGATCCTCCTCATCTACAGTAAACCTACACTTGAAGATCCTCATCATCTACAATAAGCCTATACTCAGGGCCGGATTTGCTTAGATCCTCGCATTATGTCAGGCCCTAAGCTATACATTTAAAAATATGAGGCCCTAAGTCTCATATTTTTAAATGTATAGCTGGAAGGGAAGGGCCCTGTTATATGTTAAAGCTCATGTCCAGCACTGTCTTTACTTTATCATGGGATCAATTGAGGAAAAACTCTTCCAATAATTAATAGAATAAATTAAATTGATAAAATGCTGTGTTTAGTTTATGATAAAAGCCTTAATTTGTACGTAAAATTATTATTTCAGCAGTAAATCAGTATATTATATCGTATATGGTAAATGATGCGAGGGAGCATCCTTGAGTATTTTCTATAAGTTTAATAGCATGAAAAGTTATTTGTAAATTAATCTAGATTTAGATCTATGAGAATATCCTCATTTATTTAAAAATCTGAATAATTTATACAGTAAAAAATCCGTAAATATTACGGCTACATACAGCTTGAATATGGATAAATTCATCATACGAGCTGCAGAGTTTATTTCTTATTTAAATTACAGAAAAATAATTTAAATTCAAGTAAATTATACAATATAATTTACGTGACAATGAAATTATAATATAAATTAAATTTGAGAAATTACACTTGTACGTTACACAATTTCATCAAAATGTAAATTACGTAAATTGTTTTTTACAGTGAAACATTTTATAAATAACCGGAGAGAATTTATTTATAATTTTATAAGGTTTTAAAGTTATACTTAATAAAAACTTGGGTGTTTACTTCCAATTTTTCTGCACTTTTTAGTTATAAAAGAAGTAATAAACCGCTTTAATTAAGACAATAATCAAGCAATAAATCACGTGTTTAATTTGCATAATTTAAGTCAAAAAAAAAAAATTAAAAATTCCAATAAATAATTCATAATTCTCGAGAAAAGGAAGAGAAGAAAATTAACAATTGTTGAACGAATAAATAAAAAATTCGATTATTTATAAAATTTTAACACGAAAAATTGTTAAATATTGCTTACAATATTGCAAGAAACGTTTGTTTAATACGTCATGATGGATCTAAGCAATTCTTCTTCATAATATAACGTAACAAAGATTCATAGTGGTACATTCATTTTAATCATTTAAGTGCCAGAAATTTGTTTACCCGTCACAGACACTGCCAAAAACATAATTCCACGTATTATTATATTCAAAACATGGCAAGAGAAGTCGGAAATTAATGTATAGAGATCATTTATAGACCTGTTACTTCCATCTTTAGCAATATTTCTTTATTCTTTCGTTTGTTTTGTACGCCTTTGATGTGACGTTACGAGATCAAAGATCGTAAGAGAAAACTGTATATTAACTACACGTCAGCAGTTTCCTTTTAAGAAATGCTATCGAGCTATTGTATATATTTTCTTACTTTTGACATAATTTCGTCATAAATAAAAGCTTCAACATGATTAATTCGTGACTTAAGCATTATCGAGTGAATACCAAATGCGTGTTTTGTCGTCCCTTTTGAATGATAACTGTGATTTTCTACGTCTATATAAATATTAACTTGCTTGTAAACTTACTTATTATATAGTTTTTTTGTATGTAGAAGGCGTATTTTAATAAAAATAAACAGTTATTGATGTATGTTTTAGTATTTTGTATACACTTGCGCATCAATAGTTCGGATTTCTTCGGTTGTTTGTGAGATAATTTATGAAAATAACTCGAATTTAACGTCATTTATTAAAAATAATTCTTATATTTTTTAAAATTATGGTATAAAAATGCCTTTATAAACCTCAAAAACACTTATAATCACCTGAAATTTAAGTTTCGAGTAGTAATAAATCTTAAAATTTTTTAACGAAATCGAACTTTTTATACTTTAAAGAATTGAAAAAAAATATATAATTTTTAATTAAAACCATAAAAATTATTATTTTATATTAATTTAATGATAAACAACCATCGAGAAACCAATTTTTAAACCAATTTTCCTCTTAAAATTTAATTTATTAATTAAAAATATATTACTAATTTATATATTTCCTCGATTTATAAAATTTAAAATCTTAAAAAAACACCCCAACGTTTTTTTTTCCACCAAAAAGCACGAGCGAAAACCACGTGGCAAACAAAATTAATCAATTTCGAGATCCACGTGTACTTTATGTAATTAATTAAATCGAACGGTTTGAAAACCGTAAATTACTTTAAGGAACACTGTAAAAGATAATTATACAGGAAAGACCGTTGAAGAAGATAGGAATTACATTAAATTAGCTTTCTAATCTGATGTGGAACAACTTTTAAGAGTTAGAAACAAGGTGAAACGTATACTTTAACGTGTCATTGTTTCAAATAATCTCAATTTATGTTTAAGAAGATAGAAGGGAAAGAAGAAAAAATATATATAGGTTGTGTAGTTTTGTCAAAGTAAAGAAGAAAAGATAACCTGACAGGAATTGGTTGGGGTGTATAAACGTCAAATGTTGATGAATTAATTTCCTGGACTGGTCTTTATCACCGGACAAACTGTGATAACCTGTCAACTAGTAAATCGTTGTTTTATTGTTAGAAGGCCATAATAATTCATCTAGAATCAAGAATATAGGAGAAAAACTTAAGTAAATTCCTAAATGTCAAAGCCTAAAACTTGATTGTTCCTAATCTCAATTTATATCGAAGAGTCCAAACTTTGGTGTTATAACTTTGTGTGAAGGCGAAGGTTGTACGATAAATTCCTTTTATAAAACTTAATCAAAATTTGTTTCTGATGGAGTAAACTTAATTTCCTTAACTAAGTAAACAGAAAGGAAACATCCATTAGCGATTTAAAAGTCTCTTAACATATTTAAAACGTTAAGTAAATAAATTAAGCTGGTTATTTTATATTTGACTTGATTTTTTTTTCTTTTCTTTTCTTTTGCATCTTCCTTTTGTGTCGAAAATAATTGAAATTTAACTTGTTTCTTTTCGTTTCAAAGGTTTTAAGTGAAAATAATTAAAATCTTCTTTAAGTTTTGATCAGAATTATCTCCATTTTTACGTCGGAAATTTCAAATTACAGCTCGAGTTTTGGTTAAAAATAAACGTTTCTTTTACGCAATTTTTGAACCAAAAAAAAATTTAATTTTAAGTTAAAATGTGATCTAAATCGTTATTTAGCTTATTTTAATTTTAAAATAATTTTAATTTAATTTAATTTTCGATCCAGAATTTACATTTCGACTATTAAAACAATCAAAAAGTGAAGATAATTTTGATTCAAAAACGTATTTAACTCGATTTTTAATTAAAAAATACATCAAATTTAATTAATTTCCTGTTTTAAATTATCATTTAACTCGAATTTTGACTAAAATTATTTTAAAAAAATGACTCAAATCTCATTCAAAAATAAAAAAATTCGCACAATTATTATAGAAAATTGACTCAATTTTCACTTAAAAAATAAAAAAATCTACACAATTTTCATTGCAAAAAAACATTTGGCATAATTTTCAATCGAAAATAATTCAAATTTAATTAAAATTTTTATCTTAAAATTAAATTTAAGTCGAATTTCGAGTTTGAAAAAAACACCAAAAAAATTAATTTAACTTTCGATAAAAATTTATTTTATTGAATTTTTCATTTAAAAAATTAAAAATTTATCCAATTACTTATCTATAAAACTTAAAAAAATAAATAAAAAATTATTTAAATTATGGAAAACAATCAAAATAATTAATTTTAACAATAAAAA
>NW_019384642.1:464052-472740 GCF_000671375.1 Centruroides sculpturatus | reverse complement strand
TTTATAATTTTAAAATACTAGAAAGAAAAGAATAAAGTTGTCAAACTCGGAATGAATTTAACTAATAAATTTATTTAATTTTATGTATCACTTTTATATAACCTCACATTTTAAAATTTCTTATTTAATAGAAAGGAAAGGGCCTCTTGTACGTGGTAACTCGTGACTTCAATCAACCTTAATTTAAGTTAAGAAACTAATTTAAAAACTTATATAAGCTTCCTTACTTAAAATTACAAAAAATCGGTTTTTTTTCCTTAAAATTCCAGTTTAATTTCGATTAATTTAAAATAATTTTAAGCTCCACAAAGTAAGAATTGTTGACAGAATCAATTTAAATTCGAGAAATATTGACTTTACAGAGAAAGAATCTTTTTTGTTTATTTCGCTGTATTTTTTACATAAAATATTTTAAAAAATTCATTTTAAAAATATTTAATTAACTCCAAGAAATATTTTATTTTATTTTTTCTAAATTAAAATCAAAGTTTAAATATTATTTTAAATATTAAAAAAATAATAATAAACATAACTTATTAAATGCATTTAAAATTAATTACGTCGTTTTTTTTAATTGTTAATTAACTGTTTTAATTTTTTAATTGTTAATTAATTGTTAAAAATTAACATATATACAGAGGTGGCTCAAAACTCAGTTAACCGTAGTAAGACTAAATTGCTGCTTTATTCTTATTGCAAAGGAATGCATGGTTAACTGACTTTTGGACCACCCTTTATGTGATAAGTATTGTAATAAATGTTTATAAATTTATTTTCGTTTATTTTAAATTTATTTTAATTGAAAATTTTATATTCTTGAAAATATATTTATTATATAATCAACCTTTCAATAACGGCCACCTCCAAACAACGGCCGTTTCTTTCAAAAACCCGTTTTTTTTTAAAAAAAAAAAGTGCTTACAGAATAACCTCCAAACCACGGTCACCTGTAAACAACGGACATTTTTTCAATTTTTTTGAAAAAAATGTATACAAAATGACCTCCACACGACGATGCCATTTTTATACTCCCATCAGTGGCCGTTATTTAGAGGTTTGACTTTATAATTAATCGTACAGATATATCTTTAATAACTCTAATTAATTAAAATGAAATTCGAGGATCTACTCTTTGTCAGATTATGAAATTTTCTCCTTCTTCCTCCTTTCTAATGGTTACACATTCACTACTTTAGCTTGAATTTTGCGTAGTTTGAAACTTAAATCGTTCGAATTTTTCTTAATTTTAGTTGATTTTTAATTAATTTTTCAATTTTTTTATTGGATTTTCATTAAAATTATGTTTTTTTCCTTCAATTTTCATAATTATGTTCTAATTATGCTAACATTTGTCTGTATAACGAATTCAATTACATAATTACGGATATTTCTGTATATTTGTATATCAAAACCCGTGTAAAACGGACACCGAAATTATCTTTTTTTTGGCAGATTTCTGTTTTATTCAAGCTACGTTTTAGACAGGTTTCACTGTATATCGTGTCTGTCTGTCACGTTTTCAATGAATATTTCGAGAACTGTCCGTTATAGAAGGTTGCGAATAAAATTTTCCAATTTCTGTATGTAAACGTAATTTATAAAAATTATTTATAAGTTTTTATTTTATTTTAAAAGCAAATAGTGACGGATTTTATGTGTACGCGACGCAAAGCGACGGGCCGCGCCGCGCTGCTTTAAGAATTTTTAAAAATGCATATTTTAAACAAATCTCTTTCGTCCAAAATAATTAAACTGATTTACAAAATATATTTATTTATTCTTAAATCAAAATATAAGTTTCTATATTTGAATATTTGTTTTATTTCTCTACTCACTTTAACGAGGCGATAGTGGACGCGACGTCGCGCCGCATCNGAGAGGGAAAAAAAGAAAGATTTTGCACGGCGATTGAAGTAAATTGTTTCTTTTACTTGAAATTTCCATTTTTTAAATTATTTTTTTATTATTTTCCCTCCCTAAAAGGTTAGAGATGAAGAGGAGAGGGAAAAAAATGATGAAGAAAACAATGAAGTGCTCCTCACTAATTTCCTCGACTGAAACATGATGAATCCAGAATTTCTCTCCTCAAAAAAGAAAAGGAACCACTCTGATGACGTGGTAAATATGTGGAAGAAAACGAATTTTCAGTTTTATCTGTAAAAAGAATGAATGGAAAAAATAAAATAAAAATAAAAAATAAAAGAATTTTTAACAATAGAACAATAATGCTGTTGTTTAGGGTGAATGGAATAAGAGAAGAATGTAAAAGAATTATATTAAAAATCAAAAATACTTTCCTTTGTTATAATAAAAAGTCTTTAACAAATAAAGTAATATATTAAATAATTTTAAGTGATTTTTAATTTTCTCACTGATTTTCATCAATTTTTCTAATTTTTTAAAAGTTTTTCATTATTATTTTTTCACTTTTAAGTTAAAAAAATATAAAAAATAAGGTTAAAAAATCGTTATTTTTTAATATTGTTTAAAGGAAGAATTCGATATCGATACCTAAAAGACACTTCTCAAAATTCCAATTTTATTAACTGTGCAATAAAAACAAGAGAAGAAAGGACAAGTTAAAATATCAAATTTTTTGGTTCTTTGAAAGAAAAACAAAATGCTGTTGACACTAAAATCTTCAAAGAAGCTTTTTTCATTCGACATGATTGACTCCAGGCAAAAATCGTCACCCCACTCCTTTGTTTGTTGAAGAGCACTTAGATATAATCAACCCTCCACCCCCTTCCTCCCATGTCTTTAATTTCCACCGTCGTAACTCGAGTTACGACGTCGACGAAGACGTATACGTGACGTTACTCTACTAATTTACCTTTATGTAAACGGGTCGTGTGACAAATTCGTAAATGTGGTGTAGTTATTCCTGAGCATTCCTACTTTTCTGAATGCGATGCTTGTGATACTTCGTCCCTAAACGTATTTTATCCATTTAAATATGTTCGGCAGTATTATCTCAAGCGTCAATTTAATCCCTATGAAGTGGGATGATGCTCGGAAGGAGCAGCATTCAGTATTCATCCTTTTTTATCTTTACGAATAGGGATATGCAGGAGTATGAAAAATTATCACTTTTCCCTACGATCAAGGATTGCAGAAGCATGAAAAATCATTCATTTTTTCTCTTATGCTTTAGGGATATTCAGGAGCACGAAAAATCATCCATTTTTCACCTGAAAATAAGGATATTCGGCATTAAATCTATCTAACAGCATCCCATTTTATCTCTATGAATAGGGATATGCATCAACATCAACTTGTGCATCCATTTAATCCCAACGAATAGAGACGTTCAGCATCAACATCCTAAGCGTTTCCACTTTTATCTGATGCAGAAATACAGTTTATAAATTTGTCGTAACGCCCATATACATCAAGAGAAATTGGAAAAATACACCCCTCCATCCCTTCCCTCTACGCAGAGAGATGGGAGGAAGATAATAATGATAATAATATTAAAAAAAAACAAGTAAAAATAAATTTGACATTTTGAGTGATTTATAAGTAGCAGCGATTGACATTTCTCTTATACCTCCCGCGTAATAATGAATAATTGGAGGTAATTGTAATTCCATCACTAACACGTGTGATGGTTACACAATAGATTTACCACTCCCTCCGAATTCCATCCATCAACTCTTACACTTATGACGTCACCGCAGCTCACCCTCTTTAAACCGTTGGAGGCAATGGTTTTCCTTATCTTAAACATAAGATTTTACATCGTTTCCCCCATCTAAAAGTAAGAAGGGAGGCTTTCTACTGACGTCATATAGGACCGCAAATGCAATTTTCCAATGGAGTAATGGAAGACATTTTAAAGATGGCTAATGGAAGCGACTAATGGCCACGTTCTCTATCTAAACCTCTTATTATACCGTAGAGGGTTTGTGTTTGGCACTAAAGACCTTCTACTCGCTTTAAGTTACGTTTGAAAGGGTCGAAGTCGCGAACCTCCGTTACGGGAGTCACGTAAAGTTATCATTGAACGTGAACACCTCTTTAATGACTTTCGAGGAATGGACTCGACTTGATGAATATATTCTTTATGATTTCTTCTAAGATTTACTTCTCTCTTTACTGAAAATCTTTATTCTTTTATCTTCTCATCGTTGCTTTTATGTAAATTAATGTTTAATTATTGTTTTCCCCACTAAAAAAATTAATGTTTAATTATAAATTCCCTCCATTTTAACTGATTTGAGTAATCCTCCATTGTGGTTCTGTGATTCTTTGCCATTATTTTTTTCCTTTGTTTTTTGTGATAAATCCTTAAGGATCGTCGAGATCATTAAGTAAAATTCCAAGTTTTGGACTTCTGAATCTTTATTTTAGCNCGTAGAGGGTTTGTGTTTGGCACTAAAGACCTTCTACTCGCTTTAAGTTACGTTTGAAAGGGTCGAAGTCGCGAACCTCCGTTACGGGAGTCACGTAAAGTTATCATTGAACGTGAACACCTCTTTAATGACTTTCGAGGAATGGACTCGACTTGATGAATATATTCTTTATGATTTCTTCTAAGATTTACTTCTCTCTTTACTGAAAATCTTTATTCTTTTATCTTCTCATCGTTGCTTTTATGTAAATTAATGTTTAATTATTGTTTTCCCCACTAAAAAAATTAATGTTTAATTATAAATTCCCTCCATTTTAACTGATTTGAGTAATCCTCCATTGTGGTTCTGTGATTCTTTGCCATTATTTTTTTCCTTTGTTTTTTGTGATAAATCCTTAAGGATCGTCGAGATCATTAAGTAAAATTCCAAGTTTTGGACTTCTGAATCTTTATTTTAGCGATTTATCCATTAAAGATTCAAGATATTCGCCATTGTTTCAATATTTTCTTTGGAAAACTTTAATAAAATCCTAAATTTTAAACTTTTTATTTTTAATTTTTTGCTATTTTAAATCTATAAAAGTCATGTTAATTCATTTATTCAAGTTTTTCGAGAAATAATTAAAAATATTCATAACTTTTTCTTTCTTCGATCCATCTTGTAAAATTTCGAATTTTGAGCACTTAATTTTGAAATTTTACTACTTTAAATCGATAAACGCCATATTAACTTCTTAATTATTTGATTTTTTTAATTAAAATATTTAAAAAATTGAGATTTCTGCGCCTTTTTCTTAGTTCTAAACTCTTCAGGAACTACACGAATATTAAGTTCATTCAACAAAATTTTAAATTTTGATCGATTAATTTAAAAATTTCGAGTCAACAAATATCAAATTAATTAATTGCTTTAAATAATTTAAAAATTGGCAAAAAATCTTTGAAATTTCGTTAGAAAAATTTAAAACACTGTTTATTTTTTCCATTGTATTTTGCATAAAATCCTTCAGAAGAACCATGAACTTATTAAGTAAAAATTTAAGTTTAGAGCCTTTAAACATGAAATTTTAATATTTTAAATCGATTAAAATAATTTTAATTAAGTTTATTCGGTTAAAAATTTCAAATATTCTCGGTTTATCCATCAATTTTTGCATTGATCCTCCGGAGTAATTCATGGATCATAATGCCATTCTAACTCTTAAATTTTGAACTTTAAACTTTAAATTAGAGAAAAAAAAATTCGTTTTAACTGATTATTTTCTCGATTTTCCGATTAAAAATTCAAAAAAAATCATTATTAAAGTATGAATCTTCAGAAGTTTTATGCATTAAGAATGGAAAAGAATGCTTTTTTTCCTCCTCCGCATCCGAGTGATGAAAACGTCTTCTTTAAACCACATAAAAACTTATAAATATTAAAATTAAAAATTTCAATTTTCAATAAACATTAATAATTATAATTTCATAAATTTATTTATTTATTTTTTATTCCATTTAAGAACTTTGAAGCGTATTTTCAATGAACTTCTACGAATTTATATGCAAATAAACGAATGTAGATGACGTTTTGACGACGTTTTTCCTTATTTTTCTAATTCAAATTTATTGATAAGTAAAAAAATTTTTTTGAAATTAAATCTGAGGAAATAAATTAATACACTTCTACTTTCAATTTTTAAAAAAAAATCAATTTTTATTTTATAAAAATCCAATTTTTTTATTCACGAGTGAAGCGCTCGTAGAGATAAGGTTTTAATCAGTTCGGGCGCAATTAACAATTTTTAATTATTTTTTAATTTATTTTTGATAAAAAATAATAATTAAAAATGAAAATTTTAATGCTTATAATTAATTTTTAAATTTAAAATAATAATTTAATTCTACCGAGAATAAATTAAAAATGATTTGTATTTTGTTATCTTTAGCATTAATTTAATCTTTGTGAAGGATGAATGGAAGAAAAAATTGATGTAAATTGAGAAAATATTTTGTTTTCTTTAATTATCATTTTACGGCTTTAAATTATAGAAAAGTTTATAATAAATCGATTAATTAATTAATATTTTATAATATTTTTAGTTAAAATGTGAGATTTTAAAGGGAAATATGAAAATGGCTCAAATTTCATCGATTTTTGAAGAAATATTTCGTATTTTTGGAATAAGTTTTTGCTCTCTTAATTAATTTACTGCTTTGAATTATGGAAAATTTCTTATTAAATCAATAAATTAAGTTAAAATATTTTAAGTGAATTGCGAAATTTTGAAGGAAGGAATAAAAGAAAAATGAATAAAAATGAAGAAACATTTAATTTTTTTTAACCATTTTATAAGTCTAACTTAAAGAAAATTTTATAATTTAATTAAATATGAAACTTTAAAGAAATAAATAGAGAACAAAATAATAAAAATGCCTCCAATTTCACTAATTTGTGTTCTATTTTTTTTTCTTTTTTTAACGAAATTTTTAACGTTTTGGGGGATTTTTTGGGGAGAATATTTTGGTTGGGGGAGTTTTGGGGAAATATTTCGTTTTTGAAGACTATTTGGGGAAAATAGTTTAGTTTTGGAGACTTTACGTGGGAAATATTTCGTTTTTGACGATTTTTTTGAGGTAATCCTCTTCTTCTTTAATTATTTTATAGCCTAAGATTGAAAAATATAGCAATAAATCGATAAATTAAAAAATACTTAAAGTATTTTAAGCTAAATAAAAAAATTCTGAGATTTAAAAACAGAACACAATTCAGTAAAAATAGAAGAAATAATTTATTTAAAAATAAAAAATAATAATCATTTTATAAACTTAAACATAAAAATTTCTAAATTAAACCACGCAAAAATCTATAGTATTTTTATTTAAATGTATACAAAAAAATTTTTTTTCATTAATAACTTTACCTTATCAGAAGATCAGCATCTTCTTCTGTTATTAAGAGGAGGAAAAAAAGAAAGATTTTGCACGGCGATTGAAGTAAATTGTTTCTTTTACTTGAAATTTCCATTTTTTAAATTATTTTTTTATTATTTTCCCTCCCTAAAAGGTTAGAGATGAAGAGGAGAGGGAAAAAAATGATGAAGAAAACAATGAAGTGCTCCTCACTAATTTCCTCGACTGAAACATGATGAATCCAGAATTTCTCTCCTCAAAAAAGAAAAGGAACCACTCTGATGACGTGGTAAATATGTGGAAGAAAACGAATTTTCAGTTTTATCTGTAAAAAGAATGAATGGAAAAAATAAAATAAAAATAAAAAATAAAAGAATTTTTAACAATAGAACAATAATGCTGTTGTTTAGGGTGAATGGAATAAGAGAAGAATGTAAAAGAATTATATTAAAAATCAAAAATACTTTCCTTTGTTATAATAAAAAGTCTTTAACAAATAAAGTAATATATTAAATAATTTTAAGTGATTTTTAATTTTCTCACTGATTTTCATCAATTTTTCTAATTTTTTAAAAGTTTTTCATTATTATTTTTTCACTTTTAAGTTAAAAAATTCAATTTTTAAGCTTAAAAAATGTTTACAAAGTTAATTATCTTTTACTTCTTTCTATATTTTAAGTATTTTCTCGATTATTTTTCTCAACTTTATAAAGTTTTTTAAGTTTAAAATATTAATAATTATTTCTTCCTCCATTTTAAACTTTATTTTGATTATTTTCCCCAATTTTAGAAAGTTTCTAAGTAAGAAGAAACAGTTTTTACGCTTAAAAAAGTAAGTTTATTAATTGTTTTTGTCTACTTTAATCTTTTTTTTAATTTTTTTTTTACTTATCTTTTCCAATTTTATAAAGTTTTTTAAAAATTTTTTATTTAAAAATTTATTAGTTATTATTATTTTCTTTGTTTTAAGCAGTATTTCAGCTTTTTAATTATTCTTTCGATTTTTATACGTTTCTTTAAGTCCAAAAATTCATTTTTATGCTTAAAAACATAATGTTTTTATTTAAAAACTTGATTAATTATTACTTTTTTCTTTTATTTTAACTTATTAAGACCATTTTCTAGCAAATTTTTCACTTTTTAAGCTAAAAAAAACATCGGTTTTAAGCTTAAAAAACGCATTTGAAACTCTAAAAAAATACAAATTATTATTTTTCCAATTTCTTAAACCATTTTCCAACTTTTTATAATTATTTCCTTCCACTTTATAAACTTTTAAAACAAAAATAATCCACTTTTTCAACTGAAAAATAATCCAGAAATACCATAAAAATTAAGAAAAGAACTACTTTATTTACAAGAAAACAGGAAAATTTTCTAATTAACAAAATCCTCGAAAGTTGCCAAAATTTTTAATATATATTTTTTTAAATAAATAATTT
>NW_019384642.1:413237-463722 GCF_000671375.1 Centruroides sculpturatus | reverse complement strand
TTATATTTTATATAAAAAAAAAATAATAAAAAGAAAAAATCAAGGTTTGATCCAATGTTAGTTGCGTGAATTAATCATAAGGTTGACAGGACAAATTACTTCCGGTTGCAAATTTCTTCCTGCTCTTCTTCTTCACTCCCAAACTACCTTTTGGCTCCTTTAAACGAACTTCATTTTGGGATGAGAGAGTCAAGGAGAAAATAATGACTTATTTTTTTCTATAAATATATTTTTAAAATACGTGTTTAAGTAAGAAGAGTAAGGCACGAGGAGCCATGCGACGTATTATACTTAACTAAGCTTTTTGAGATGACAATATGAAGAAATTCTTAGATTTAACTTCTTAAGTATCGTCTCATTTATTCGGGATTAAGTTAATATTCAATTTATAGTTAAGAAAATATCGTACATCATGATTTTAATCTCAAATTCTTTTTTAATATATTAAAAAAATAATAATAATAATAAAAGAAAAAAAAAGTAGTTTCGGAGGTAACAGAATTTCAGAAATTACAAGAGTTTATCTCGTCTTTTCTGCTTAGAATCGAAGGAATTTTTTTAGTTTTTCTTAAAATTTCAATAGAATATTTTGTAATTTCCTAGGTTTTTAAGCTCCATTAAGCTTCGATTTATTAAAAAGAAAATTAATTTAGAATGTACTAAAGTTTGCTTCTTGTATACTTTACTTATCTAAAAATTCTTAAAAATTTAATTTTAAAAGAGTGGGAGGAAAAATTACTGGTTTCTTCTTAAAATTCCGGTAGAAAATTTAAATATTTTGAAGAATTTTAAGCTTTACACATAACCTAAATAGGCTACAATTTAAGGCCTCGCAACTTCAAATTTATCATCGTTTAATAGAGGAGAAAAAGGCCTCCTATAGGTTATATCAATAGTTTAGGGCCTTAACAGATCTAAATCGAGCCTTAATTAATAGAAATAATTTCAAAAAATTGTATAATTTAGAATTATTTAGTTATTTGCAATTTAATCGTAATATCTAAACAAAAAACTGCGAAATTGTTCTTAAATTTCAGTTTAATATTTTGCTATTTTGAAGAGTTTTAATCTTAAAATTGTTAGCAGCAGAGTAATTTTTAAGGTATAACTTTAAGGCCTCATATTTTAGGGCCATAAGGTCTGTACATAAATCAAACAAGGGCTTTATGTTTTAGGCCATACAACCTGTATACGAGCTAAACAAGGGTATATTTTGTGTCGTAGGGCCTACATGAGCTAAAAAAATATATAGCTTAGGGCCTCACATTTTAAAATTTCTTATTTAATAGAAAGGAAAGGGCCTCTTGTACGTGGTAACTCGTGACTTCAATCAACCTTAATTTAAGTTAAGAAACTAATTTAAAAACTTATATAAGCTTCCTTACTTAAAATTACAAAAAATCGGTTTTTTTTCCTTAAAATTCCAGTTTAATTTCGATTAATTTAAAATAATTTTAAGCTCCACAAAGTAAGAATTGTTGACAGAATCAATTTAAATTCGAGAAATATTGACTTTACAGAGAAAGAATCAAATAATAAAAAAATTAAATAATTTTTACTTTGATTCGACTCGATCATAACACATTTAATATTATTAAAAATCTTAAAAATAAATTTAATTAATAAGGAAAACACGGAGTAATTATCAAATTATCTTTTAATCCCCCTCAAGAGATTATCCTCTTTATTATTTTTATTTAAGAGAAATTAAATAATTAAATTTCTAATTTTCAATTAATTTTTCTTCTAATTTTTTTTCTAATTAAATTAATTAATCCAGATAGAATATTTTAATGAAAAGATTGAAAATTATATATATACATATACGAAATTACTTCATATGTGATTAACGATAATTAAAGTTAGGTTAATATAAAATTGTTTTTATGAATATTATTAATAAGATTAATCCATTAAATAAAATATTTTAATATGTATTTTTATTAATTTCTTTCCTTAAAATTATTGTATAAAGTCATTTTTATGGGTATTTTATTGTATAAAACACAATTAAACTGTAAAATTTTAAGGAGAAACTGTATTAAAATAGCTTAGAAAATGTTCTGAAACCTGTTTACTTGGTTATTTTAATTAATAAATCGGTAAAATATTAAATAAATCGATTAAAAATATTCTTAATTACTTTTATACAGTCGAACCTGTCAACAACGACCACTGGCGAGAACATAAAAAATGGCCATCGTTGGGAGGTATTTTGTATGTTTTTGTAGGGGGAAAGTTTCTGAAAAATGATCGCTGTTGGGAGGTGTCCGTTATTGGAGGTTCGATTGTGTATGCAGTAAAACTTGTCCAAAGCGGAAACCTGTTTAAACGGCAAAATTCTTAGGAAATAGGCTATTTTCTGTCTTAAAAAAACCTGTTAAAAACGGAAACCTGCCAAACTGGGAAAAANTAATTTTATTTAATATTTTCTCTTTTAAAAACACTGTTTCTCTTAAAAATGGTTGGCGCCACAACATAACGTTGCCATGATGCGCGCTGCATTATAATGGCAATTCTTAAATACAATTAAAATAAAACATGATTAATTACTTTTTCAAACATTGTGCAAATTAAATTAAAAACAATATAAAATAAAGTTATAAATACGTCATTAGTTATTAAAGATCGTTCGTTGGAGGACAAAAACAATTCCATTAATTAACAGTTAATTAATTAAACGTTTATTGCAATTTGTGTGTTTTATGGAGTGGTTTAAAGAGCGCAGGCATTGCTAGAAAGCCGAAAACAACAATACATTTGTTAAATATTAATAAAATTAATCAATTAATAATACAATTAAAATGTTTATTTCGTCATCAGTTAACAAAACAGATGTCGAAATGAACAAAATTAAATTTTATAAAATTACAAACAATGGAAATTCCCTTCAAAGCAAATCATCAATTTTCTAACAATAAAATGTCGAGGAAAAAAAAAAAATAATAATAAAATAAAATAGATAAAAATCTACTTTATATTCATTAAAAAGATGTTAGAAACGTATTTTCTCCAGGGTAAAATTGTTTTCGACTGTATAATTTGCAAGGAAAAATGCACTAAATGGCAATTTTTTTTAAATATATATTTTATTTTTTTTAGTTAGAATGAAGATGTTTAACGAGTTAGAAAAATTTTTCAATTGTACAATCCATCAAGATAATTAAGATCTATCTTTATTCTTGAAGGATTTTTCAAGAATTAAAGAAAAAAAAATATGTATATAAAAGACATTTAAACGTTATCGTTTCATGAATAAGAATTAAAAGAAAAATTAAATAACAAATTTAATTTATATAACATAATAAATTGACGGAATTATTATTATTTATTTATGTAATTTTAACTCAATTTTATCCATTTTTTAGGTTGATTTAAATGAGATAAAGTGGATCTTCGGAGTGGAAAAATAAAAGAAGCTCGAGAGCATCCTCCTGAAACCATTGTAAAATTATAAGTTTTTTTTTTATGATGAAGTAGAATTTACTTAAAGAAAAATATAAATTAAATTAGTTTATATAATAAATTGACATATTTTATTACTTATTTATGTAATTTTAATGTAATTTTATGCTTTGTTTAATAAAAATATTTACTTGATAAAATACATTTTCAGTATAGAAGTTAAAAGGTATCTTCTGAAAGTAAAAAAAATATGTAAAATTATATTTCTTTTTATATGAAGATCCACTTAACTGCGACAAAATAATATTAAAAAATTTAAAACATTACACAATAAATTTACTTATTTTACCACGCCAGATTATTTATTTACGTAATTTTAACCCAATTTTAAGATTTATTTTTAAAAATATTTACGTGATAAGATACATTTTCAGTGTAGGAATTGAGGAGCATTCTCTAGAAAAAAAATTTTTTTAATGTAAAATTACAATTTTTATATGAAGAAGATCCACTTAACTGCGACAAAACTATAGAAAAAGATAAAAATAAGAAGTAAAAAAAATTACACGATAAATTTACGTATTTTACCACGTCGAATTATTATTTATTTACGTAATTTTAACTCAATTTTACGATATCTTTTTTTTTTTTAAATATTATTTATATAAGATACAGTTTCAGTGTAGAAAAAATAAAAGAAGTTCAAGAGCATCCTCATGAAGCGAAACAATTGTAAAATTATAATTTTTTTTTATCGTAAAGTAGAACCCACTTACAGATCGTTAACTGCGACAAAATTAAATTTCATGCTTTTATGACTCCCCTTAAAAATTAATCACTAAAAGAAAAAATAAAATAAAATAAAAATATTTCAAATTTATTAAAATAATAAAACATAAAATATTCGGATAATTCATTCTCTATCTGTTTCTTATCTGTAAAAGCAGATAAAAATGTGTGAAAGCCAGGAGTTGGCATATACATTAACACACAATAAAATGTTAGTGTAGTAGCATTCACGTGACCGACTGACGTCATAGGCGGTCGAAGATGAGTCAGACTTAATAAAAATATGGATATGTCAGGAGCAGGGCAGAGATAATGAGATTTTCTCGCTTCGCCACCGAATCCCGGTTCACCTGTCTGATGCTTTGTGATGCCATTCATTTTATTCGAAGCAATCCAATGCAAAAATTAGCATTTTATATATTTATTTATTTATTTTTGTGTTTTGCTAGGGGAAGTTGCTTGGCGCGTGTAAAATCCTATCCTTGTTGTTTAATTTGGAATGATGATTTCTTTCAATTTTAAAAATGTCTATTATTATATTTTAATGAAATTTCTGAATCTATAGAAGAGGAAGATAATATAAAGAAAGGATATATATATAAAAGAGAGAAATATATTATTTTTCTTCAATTCTTGCCGTGTTCAAATATTAACATCAAACAATATGTTACATCATACAAATGCAATTTTATTGCTGTATTTAACTATGATGTATAGAAATTAAGTTGTTTTTGTTATTAAAGGGGTAGAATTATTAATTATAATTAATTTTATTTAATATTTTCTCTTTTAAAAACACTGTTTCTCTTAAAAATGGTTGGCGCCACAACATAACGTTGCCATGATGCGCGCTGCATTATAATGGCTAAAATCTACTGGATGCTTTAAAATATGCAAAAAAAATTGCTTTAAAATAATTGTTTATTGTTAACTTTTGCGTTTTTGAACAAAATTCCATTAAAATATCTTTGTAAAATATATATTTCAGAAGGTATCTTTTGTTTTCGTTTCGTGGCCACGAACGACGCTCGCTAATTCAATAAATATACGTAAGTTATTATAAATAAATTGCTATAATTTATATTATAAACGTTATTTAAATTTTATTCAAACGTAGTTTACTTTAATATTACTTCATTAAATATTTATTATTTGAAATCAATTTAAATAAATTTATTTTAGTTTATTTTATAAGCAATAAGAAATCGCCGCACAATACCGGCTTTCAAGCATTACAGAAGGGTTATAGAATAATTTCTCTGCTGTTTTCATATCTAGAAAAACATGTTGTCAGTTCCTTTCCGTGTTAACATTTTTCTATATTAACAAATAGACGTCATGCCATTTCCTTCCATTCAAAATAATTTATAGCCTAAACATATAAATATAAGAAAACATCATAAAGAGAGTTTTGTAAACATTTAAAGTCGATTTTGAATTTATTCAAAGTAATTTTATACATAAAAATAATAAAATTTTAATTGCAAATCTTTCTTAGATCATAAAACATATATGCAGAGTAATAAAGATAAGAAGGATGATGAAGAGGAGGAAGAGGTTGAAGAGAAAAGCATAAAGTTACTATTTAACAATAATAATTTATATATTAATGTATTTTTTTATCCTCTATCTCCTAGCTTCTCCTCCTCTTCCTCCTCCTCGCCATCATCACCATCATCATCAGTTTATATTGCCAATCATTCATCTTCACTCCCCTCTTTGTCTTACAATATTTCATTTGCTGTAATTACTTTTGAGTCTTTTATCTTTCAGTTCGATATAAAAATATATCAACTCAGAAAAGAAAAATCATATTTAAGAATTTATTTAAACTTCTCCAACGTTAAACTTATAACAAAGTTGTAGAAACCGAGAAAAAAAAATATAAAGAAAAGAGTTAACAATTCAGCAGAGAATCGCTGCTGTTTTCGAACCAAAATGCTATCCTCTAAGATATTTTGGATATTAAGCAGATATATGGCCATACTCCCGCGAAAACGAGTATCGATAAAGTAAAGTACATACTTAGTGAGAGGAAAAGCACATTTTACAAATGAGATTTCCTAGAAACTCGAAATCTCGAATCATAAAGTGAGTGCCTAAGCCAAAATATACCTCCGAATGTACTCTTAATGAACTGCTTGCCGAGAGAATTATGTTAGAAGCAAAATACCCCCTAAGAAAGAATAGGAAAATCCTTTACTTTCTCCATTCTGCATAGTTGACATTAGTGTGGCAGATATGATTTACATGCGACTCTCTCCATCGTTAATATTCACAGCCAAATGGTGATATTTTCATGAATTATGCATTTTTTTTTTTACTAGGAAAAAATTCTAATAATAATAACGTAGTTGACTCCTTTATCCGCGTGTGTAGTACACATTATCGCCTTTGAATAAGTTATTAAAGGGGATATATAAAAATTATGTCTGACAACTATTGCCAAGAGGTAAAACACCCTGTCTTACATCGATTGAGCTTGCATGAATCTCTGCGATTTATAGTTAAAATTCACGTATGATGCATAAATATAATAATTAAAAATTTTAATCAAGTCCCCATTCGTGTAGAAACTTCATTTAATGCGTGACAAAAGCTCAGCAATTTGCGATTTTTCTAAAACAAAAAATAACAACAATATAAACTGCGACAAAAGAATTCGCTTAAAAAAAAAATAGCTTTACCCTTAATGATAATTAAAATGAAATTAACATAATTAAAACGAACGCAATTAAATTTGAAATGTATTATCTTTAAAGCGAAATTGACAATTTATTAAACAATGTAAACGATTTAATCGTAATTAACATTTTAAACGAAAGAAATTTAAAAAGTAATTGTAATAATTTTCGTTATCGTAATTAATATTTTTATTTAAATTTTTTAAAGCAAATTAGACCTTAAAAATTGCATAATTTAAGCAAAAATATTTCTAAAAAATTAATTTTAATTTCAATGTATGTACTGCAAACTAATTTAATATTTTAAATAAACTTTTTATTTTTATTAATATATTCGAATGCTTAAAATTTTAAAATATACATTCATTTTTACCATATATAACATGAATTTTAAAACATCAATATGAGAAGAAGAAGAAGAAGAAGAAGAAAGAAGAGGAGGAAAAAATTCCAAATTTGGGTGTGAAAATTATGCTTTCTGAAGCAATGTTTGTGTTTACTTTTCAAAGTAAAAGTTTTGAATTCGCATCTTAAGATCCTGACTTAACATATTCAGCTTGCAATAGATGAAACTATTGCATATATGAATTTTTTTTTACGTGGAACTTATTTTTCGACTATTGTATGAGAATGGATTCTTCCGTTGAGACTTGCAAATCTCTCTTCAATGTGTAAAAATTTTAACAAAGGCAGTAAAGAAGGAATAATATATGCTTCTAAAAACGTTTCATGATGACTTTTTTCCCCCTTGATTTTTTTTTTAAATATCCCTTTCGGATTTAAGCGATTGCTATATGGTAGCTTGTGTTCGTTTATACATACATAAAGTTCCTTAAAATCATTTATTAAAATGGAAATTTGGAAATCACGTTTTGTTAAGATAATACACAAAACATTAAAAGTTTTAAAAGGTTTATTTTGATGCTCCTGCCTTAATTATCGGAGAGAATGATTAATGTAAACATTCAAAACTTAAAGATTAGATAATGGAAAGAGAGGGTCATTATCCATATAATAGGGCCACTTAGGTCACGTGTTCTGTGCCTCTGACTAATGCCTACTCTTAACTGATAAATGCTATTTTTAAAATAAATTTCTTTTAATTGTTTAATCTATCGCATGTTTATGGATATCCAACATTTAATTTGGACTAATTAAAGGTTTTATTATTTTTTTTAAACTCGTAGCCTTACGAGTTAAAAGGGTGGTTTTGAGGAATTTTAATACGTAAACGAACTAAAGAGCTATTTTACATATAAAGAGAAAGTTATAAATAGCTCGAACCCGATTTAATGGTCGCAGCAACTACTGATCGATTGTTTGTGTGATCGATGAACAATGATTGCTGGTCAGTTTGTGGTCCACAATGCTCGGATCGCGTGCTCTTTCACAATGATGTCTCTTCCAATATATATAATTCATTAGACATGTTCTTCACTTGTCATGTGCAGGATATGAGTCATTTCAGCAATTTGCCAACAATCTATCAAACGAAATAAAAAATTATTAGCCTGGAGTGTTTCTTGAAATTTTCCAAATTTTACGTGGCCTTCCCTCTTGAGATTCAGTTCATGTAAAATTCCCTACTCTAAACCACCTAAGGGTCAAACTGATGCGTGATCCTCATTAAGAAAACTCTCTTGTGATCCTCCCTTTCGGAAGATCCTAGTTAAGCCAACAATTTTCATCGATTTTGCCAAATCTTCTGAGGAATAAAACCAATCTTTTTGCATTCCACTGCTAAAATTCGACTTTTCTTCAAAGGAAAATAGCCAGAAAAAGAATTTAATGCCTAAAGTAAATACGTGGTTTAGACAACAATTTGATACTTTTTAAAGCTTGCAGCAAACAATAAAATCGATTATCAACCAATAATCGATTCTCTCGACCATCTTTACTTCATGTTACAATAATGGGAATATTTTATTCCCAAAGATAGGATTATATATGCAGTAGGAGATCGATATTCCATTACAAATCCGGAGATTTGCACCATTTCTGACATTGCTAGATATGAAGCTTAATTCGAGGTAGTGGAGAAGAGATGAACGATTGCCCCCGAGTATATAGAACCACACACACACCCACACACACATATATATATAGCCTATGCTTCTAGTTTGAGGTAGCGACTTTCACTTTAAAGATTTTTATCTTATTCAATTCAGTAATCTAAAATTATATCTCCAAGATGGAAAATAAAATCTTTAACATTGATTTATTGGTGAATTCACCAAAGGTTCGAATGCATTCAAATTCCCATTAACGACTTTTCGATACGATTGTAATTATGTTGTATAAATCGATCCAAATTCTCAACGTCCAACGATTAAAACTTTATATTTTACGAAAATTTCATCGATTTATCCACGTTAAATATCGATAACTTTCGATAGAAATCGTAATTCGATGCGTGTATAATGCGCATTTTGCTAATGGATTTGAATTGTAAGATGCATTCGAACTTTCTCCATCGATTTTTTGTTTAAAATTGCATCCACGTTTCTATCCTTTTTCTAAAAATGACTCCTCTGACGGTACTGATCCATTCTTTAATTGAAATAGCTTATCAGATAGAAGGAAGCTGAATGGACACAGTTGATGGTTCCTACTTCCGGAAGACCAAATTCGGGACTTCATGAGGTCCATTAGATCGCCTCACGTGGTACCCGTCAATGTCTCTTTCTACCATCGTTTGGATAAGTTACTCAGAGGATCATCATCCAATCACAGACTCTCTTACGGAGATGGAGTACTTCCGGTGTCAAGAAAGAGCAAGTGGACTTCCGGACTGATGGCTCTTTTATTGTCAATCTTACTCTATTTCTTTCCCCTTCATCTTTTATTTTGATGCGTTTTTATCCACTTTCCTAACTGCTTCGATACATCTTCGTCCCACACATGGCACCAACGTTACTTAAAAGAAAAATGCAAATTGAAGGATTTACAACATGGCACAACTTTTCATCCACGATTCCGCATCAATTCTGTTATCATAAAAGCCGGAAGAGAGTTCAAACATCACAGAAAATGCATCGGAAAGATAAGCAATGAACGTAATTCCTAGAATATTTTTAATTCCAACTTATACATGGAAAAATAAGTCAAGCGCACGCAGCATCTTAGTTGACCATATTGTGCAAGTTCTTCCATCAAACAAATTGATTTTCTGATGGAACATAAACAAATAGATCTCCGAGTAATAGATTCATGCTTAAGAGGATTAAAAAAATATATGTTATTTTTATTCTTTTCCCTAAAGATTTATCTTATTTTATGATCAATAATCATTAAGTCAATCGACCCGAGTAAAAAGTAACAATGAAGAAAATTCGATGATCGATGTTGGTTCTAGGAAAAAAATAAAAAAAAAAAAAAACCGTACTACTTAGTGTGCATCAACCGACGATGCAGACTAAGTAGAAAACAAAATGTTTGATTAAAAAATCAACTTATGCGTAAACACTTAAGATAGTTTTCCACAGGGATGTGAGATTATCTGATGTTTGATATATAGTGCAACGTTCCCCAGGGAGGGGAGGATAGCAGACATCAAACGGTTGTCACACAAAGACCCTAATACCCAGCTACAGATACCGAACAATAGGGTTTTGCTTCGTCTACATAAGCTCTTTTTTTCGTCCCCATGACATTACAGATTGCTCGATTACAAAAATCTGATCAGAAATTCGCTGAAAAAAGTGGTTCCTCTTCTATTCAAGCATCGAGAACAAATGAAATCAAGCCTGCATCGCATACTTTGCAGGTCAGAAAGAGATTGGAAATTGCAAAGTCTTATCCGAAAAGGGAGATAAAGTAGAGTAGAAAAGGAGTTATTTTAATTCTTTAGGAGGATTTCAGATACAGAAAATCAGAAATATTTACTGTAAAATCTTCAAATTTTCTTACAGTTTATGTTGGAGTCATGGGAACCACTAAAATACATAACAAAACCATAAAATAATCACCAGAAGGCCTGAAATTAACAGCAAAAAAACATACATTGGAAGCTGAAAACAATGAAAAATGATTAGAAACTTTGCAACATTTACAATTTTCTTCCAAAATCTCTATTATTTTCCCACTTAAGATAGGTTTTTAGCTATATGAGTCATAGGATGGGAGCCAATAAGTGCGACACAAATAAAAGAGAGTCGAATGGGAACCTCATATGAGGTCAGGCATTTATGGGTGTCGGGGTGCCACGTGTTTACTTTGATTTCTGAGCCGGATATTGGATTGAAACTTTAGCTAATATACGTAGATAAGGTTTTTCCCACACAAGAAAAGAACCCTAAATCTGATGCTAACGAGTTAATTAACACTTAAACTGCAGAATTATCTAATTTCACGTTTCCAAAAAGAAAAAGAAAAAAAAATTTAGGAAATTATATTTGTCATCGGTATTAAAGAAATTGAACGCGGAAATGTATTTTTTTTTTATTTTTTATAAAAAAAAGGTGATGAGGAAGAGCAAAACTGATTTTTCTAGATTGACAAGACAAGCAAACTTCACTCTCTTCTCAGCTTCATTTTTTGAAATTTAAATTTGTTTTTTTAGAAAATTGAGTTGAAACAAGATTTTTTCTTTTACTCTACTACTTTATATACATACATACATATATATAATAAAAAAATTTAAAAAGAAAATCGAGTTATAAAACGAAAGCCGANCTGTTTCCAGCTACTGATATATCAGTGCAGTAAGACATCACTACTGTTAATGCACAGTGTAAGGCATATGCTTTCATATAGTGTATGTAACAGGACTATCATAATGTTACGATGTGTAAACTATCGTGTACTATATACAAAATCCAATTTCAAATTTAGCCTACAATATCTTTGGGAATTGATTTAAATAACAGGTTTAGGTGTAAATCAGAATTTTTGCTGAAAATCTTGAGGTTGACTTATAAGCCAGCATATTTAATAACCTGTTGACAATATCTAGTTGTTAGAAAAAATTTAAAAAGAAAATCGAGTTATAAAACGAAAGCCGAGTAAGGGTAGCAATTTAAGTGAAGAGGGGTTCGAGTATAGGATTTCATTACACATACTCTTAACGAAATTTGGACCATAAAATTGTTGAAACTTATTCAAAAAAGTCCCCGCATGTCACGAAGAGGTAAATAATTCGAACGGAAGTCACCACAATGGCAGGAAATGAAGATTTGATGGCAAGCGATTTCTCCGGATGTCGGGTCACAGAGAAATGCACCCCTGGGGAAACAAACTTGGACACCAATGTCATTTCCGCTTTAAAAGTTAAATTGGATTTTGGTAGCGGAGACGGTAAACCCCCGAGACATTCCAAGTATCACCCTCCATAGAGGAACCATCCTGATAGAGTATCCAACCCTGGATATAACATTAAACGATTGCTTACTTAGTCCCGTCCAATATTCGTTTTTTTTCCCCCTTCTTTCTTTGATAAAATAAAAAATAGGAATAAAAAAAATCCACGGAAATTGCTAGAAAGTTCTGTAACAGAATTCCCAAAAAGACTAAAGAATGGAGTTGAAAGATTATTTGGTATAGGAATTATTTAATACTTGTTTGTTGTAAGCCAGCTTCATCTTCAATAAGATTATCTGAGTTCTTGGAAAAAATAAATAAATACAAAGTCTAAAAATGTCGTTCAAACTCGGTAAGACTTTTGTAGCTTCTTTTTTCCGGGGGTGTCTTTTGTGGTTTTCTGTTTGCTGGAAAGTAGATTTTAAAGCATTTTTATATCAAATCGTTTCGAACTTGTACAGTACGTTAAAGAAAGATGCTTACTTATCTACAAACTAATAAAAATCTACTGTAAAACCTTCACACTCAGTCTAAAAACCCGTTGTAAAAACTACTTTAAGTGCATTTCTATTAAATTACATTTAAATTTTGTGTGTATCTTTAGAATTAAATTGCATTTTTCAGCTTTTATGTAACTAACTGCATGATTTTCCTATTGAAATCAATTGCTTCTGACAAAAACTCCATCGTTACAAAGAGGTAATAATATTTAAATTATGAAAATGGTTTTTTAATTTTTGATATTCTCTAATAGGAAGTGAATATATGGATCCTAAATATGTCAAAAATTCGTCTTTTGCTTGAATGAAATTCGTAGAAAAGGCTTTAAATAACGAGTACATTTTCGATGTTCTTTAATATTATTTAAAGAATAAACACGAATCGAGTTCAAAATTGTCTAGAATTTAATATTTGTTCCATATTCCAAGCAATATTTTCAAGCAATTTCGAGCAACATCTTACATTTTAATTATTTTCCGAATTTTAACTATGTAAGCAATGTTATTATCGAAGGATAAAAAAAGGTGATAAATTACAAAATTGATAAAATAAAATGAGTTGTATCAAGATAGTTTCTCTGTTATAAATTCTCTGATAAGTTTTTAGGTCAAAGATCAATCGATAGCGAAATTACACCATTAAAAGCACCATACACACACACAAAAACTAACTCAAATTTTCGAAGTTTCGTGTTATAAAAATATAAAAAATTATTATAATTTCTTAATAATTAAAAACTGAAATAAAATTTAACAAATTAATTAAATAAATAAGATTTATTTTTAATTTAAAAATAAAAAATTTTGTTCTTTTTAAGGAAAGGAATTTATTTTTCGTGTGCAGTAACATCGATCGATGCTTAACTTGCCATCGTTTAAGGTTTACGATTGATGTCCTGGTCAGTTTGACAATGACTTTCAGATAATGTCAACTAAACTGACCGATTAGTGTTGATTTTTGACGTCAAACCCCATTTATCAAGCTGTTTAACGCCTTTTTATCATTTTTATCATAAGTAGAAGTGCACTTTCACGCTTGTTTGAGATTCTCTTTTGAGTTCCCAACATCTTTCTTTTTTGTGTTAAGTTTATATATTCGTTTAAAAAATTTTAATTATTTGTTTAATATTCGATTATTGATTTTTAGAGCGTATTTAATAATGATTAGATTTATATTTATGATACGAATCATTGTTTGTAGAAGAGGCAATTACGTGATCAAATTGTGTATTCATTATCTAAACGGAACAAGAAATTGAAGCATTAAACATGAAAGCAACGAACAGTAGAAATGAATAGGTAAATAGAACACGAACAACACGAAACTGAATTGAAAATTAGAATAGGAAACAAGAAAACTATAAGGGATAAATAATAGACAAAAAATAAGAAGAGAAAGGTAACACGAAACGGAGAAATAAACAGAGTAAACAAGAATTTAATCTGTAAAACTGAGTAAACAACAAGAATTTAAGCTGCAAAACACAGTAAGAAACTAGAATTTAAGCTGTAAAACACAGTATGAAACAAGAAATTCTATGTTAAAACAGAATAAGAAACAGTAAATAAACAGAAAAGAAGAACAGAAACGATAAAATGAATAGAAAACAGAACAGAAACGAAGAAAGTGAAGGGAGAAAAAAAAACAAAACGTGTAATAAGGAACTGAATGGACAAATAGAGAAGATAACAAGAAACTGAATGAAAGATAGAAAATAATGAAATGAACAGGAAAAGAAAACGAACAATAAAACCGAACAATAACACCAAATAACAATATATATAGAATTGCATTATTGAATAGAAAACAAATCTGAAAACAAGCACAAAACAAGAGAACGACATAACAGAACCGGAAAAAAGAACAGAACAAAGTTTATAACAATAGAACCGGACAAACGAACTAAACAGAGAACAAGCCAAATTCTGAAAATTACACGAGTAGAATTATTTGGGAAACGATTATTTTAGAAAATATTCATGAATATATTGGAGAAAGCATTTACAAAAGAATTATGATTAGTTTGAGAGAAGTTGGTAAGTGCAATTGTTCAAAAGGAAACTGATAATAAGAAAACTTGTTATAAACTTCTAAATGGGCACAAATTATCCCGTTTGACATCTGTTGAGTATAAGGCGCCACTTTTCCCTATTGACGTCATATTCGCGACCTGTTGTCTCTCCAAAGACCCCGATATCAACCGCCGACCGAGATAACAAAACAGTTGAGTTACGACTCTTCGTCTTCTAATATATTCTTGCCTTTTGTTAGTCTAACGCCGAATACAATATCCTGAGAAAACTTTGAGTCTATTTCAACTAATACATGACAATGGACCTTTCATAAAATTCTCTGCTCTTGTATTATTTATCAGGGATGTCTTCTCATTTTTTTTATCAAGAAGAATTCTCTTTCTTCAATTTGTCCTCAATCTTTATTCTTCTTTATTAACATTGTCAACAAATATTCTTCTTCTGCTCAACTTTTTGGCTGTTAAATTTTACTTTCTGCTTGTTAAAAATTCGAATAAATGCAGAAATATTTTAATAACGGAATATGGGGCCCAGGCGAATATGAATTAGGGCCCATATACAGAATTTATCGAATAAACTATGAAGTAAAGAATGAAATTTGATAATTAAGTGTAGATATAATCATAAATGAAAGAAAAAGTCTGTTCAATGGTAATTCTTTAATTTCTTTTGAAGAATTCTGTTAAATTTTCTTATTTAGTTCTGGTACCTTGCGTACTTTTTGGATAGATGTCAAAAGCGCGTGAAATCTTTCTGTATATTCCTTTGTTTTCGCTTTCGCTTATTGTTCCATCTACTAAGAAGTAGAATAGAGAAAAAAATAGATTTATTACAAGATCAGATTTCTTTAAAATTTTTGGCATGTTTTAAAATTTTCTATGATTTTTATAAAATTTACTGTTTTTGCATTTTTTTTCATTTCAAAAGATTCTTTCGAGTAAACTTCTACTTCTTTGAAATTAAAAATACTTGAATAAATTAAAGTTTTTTTTTAGTTTCCCACAGGACAGACTCAGAGAAGATTCGTTATTATACTTCTATATACTTGATATGCATTTCACGTATGATTTAACATACTCCTCTTAAGCTTGGTAAATCTAGATAACGAGATTCCTTAACATCTAAATAAAGAAATAATTTAGTCAAGTATTTTTAATTATAATTCTAATATTTTATATTATTCTGTTCTCATCTGTCATAGTTCTTAGTTTCCAATACAAGAAGATAGAGGAGGAGAAGAAGAAGAAGAAGAAGAAGAAGAAGGAAAAAAACCAATAACAAAGTTGTACAAGAACTATAAAAATATAACAAAAGAACTAAACAGATACAATTTGAAAGAATAAAATTAAAAGAAAAAGATAGATTTTACTATTTTTTTTGTTCTAAATATGAGTATTATAATAAATTCTATTCTTAACAGAAGTGACATATTTTCCAATATTGTGCAACAGCCGGACATCAAAGACGTCGAAATCGAGAGATCCCAAAGCTGACAAAGAAATAATGTTATTTTAAATAAAAATATCAAAATATCATACTTTGCTTTATTCTATCGAGGGAAAAATAGTTTGATTCAATTTATTTTTAGAGCCACCAGTGATTAAGTGGATAAAACCATTGAAAACTGGTTCGCATCTGACGTAATAGCTGGTCACTTGGAGTTTTTACATTTTCTTCACTTGTATAACGCCTAAATAGGGGATCAGTTTTCCTAGACAGTCCTTCAGGAAGGACTTTCCATACGGATTTTGGGTTTCTTTGTGATACAGCAATCCAAAACTAAACTCATTTTACGTTTCTATTCTGATATTTTTCAGTGAATTCCACAAAAACAATGCTTCGAATGTTGACATATCTTCGAATGTTGATTTCACGTCATATTTTTGAGGAAAATAAAATATAAACAAAAAAATACGCATTCCTATAAGCAAAACAAATGAAATAAAAGGGAGGAAAAAATGCACTCATTTAAATTTTTAAAATTCAATCCACATTTTCCGATTCCGAAAATCAGTTTTAGTTAGAAGAACCGATTGCAAGAATCCATAATGTACCGTTGTTTAACCCGAAAACTGTTCTGTATTCAATGTTATTCTTAAGAAAAGATGCAAAAACTTCTTAACAGAAAGTTTTTCTCCTGTCAAAATTTAGTAATGTTATTTCTCGGTAAACGTCGATGGATCGGCGTCTCCCTCCTCAACAATATTACAAGAATATTTTACAGAGAAGAATATAAATGTATGTTTACCAAGCAAATACATTTTTGAATATTTGTACAGTACGTCTGTATAAATGTATTTTAGGCACAATAACATACAGACACGTTCGGTTGTTTCAGATAATCTGAAGTCAACCCGCTCTGACATCAATAAGTCACAACCTCTATCCCACAAATATCATCAATCAAAAGTCTATTCACACAATTTTCGAATTGAATGGCGACTAGTATTATTGTCACCAACATACATTTATGTCAAGAACATGGAAAGAATGTAGGGAAAAAAAACTAGAAAAAAAAAGTTTGTTTTATTTTGACAAAAGAAAAGTTTCCGAGGGAAATTATGCGAATTTTATACAAATTTTGTTAGAAATGGAAATATTCTTCTCTTTTCTTCCCCCTTTCTTCTTGCAAGAGGGGACGGGACAGTCACACACACACACACAAAAAAAGAATAAATTTTTCGTAGATAAAGTGACGAGTAAGTAATTTAATTTACGATTGTGTGGCTTAAAATTTGATTACCAAGCTTGGCATTTTGAAAATTTGCTGGAATGATTTTGCTCTTAAATTGTATTACTTAATTTTCCGCCAAGCCCTATAGAAGATGATGGCGCCCTCTTAAAATTTTATTCTATTTTTTCGTATTTATGTATCGAATACTTTTAAAATCGAGAAGCGTAAACTTGAATATAAATTATGTATGCAGAAGTTTACTTGAAATAATTAGTTTAGAGTTATAATTCAAAAAGTATATATATATATATATATATATATATATATATATATATGTGTGTGTGTGTGATACTATATACAAGATGCTGTGTATAAATATAGAAGAATATAATAGGATCAAGAAGATGGCTAGATGTAGAAGAATGATGCGGAATGAGGAAGATGGCTAGATGTAGGAGGATGGTGCGGGATGAGGAAGATGACTAGATGTAAGATGATGATGCGGGATGAGGAAGATGGCTAGATGTAGGAGGATTGTGCGGGATGAGGAAGATGACTAGATGTAGGATGATGATGCGGGCTGAGGAAGATGGCTAGATGTAGAAGGATAGTTCGGGATGAGGAAGATGACTAGATGTAGGAAGTACAGTGCGGGATGAGGAAGATGGTTAGATGTAGGAGGATGATGCGGGATGAGAAAGATGGTTAGATGTAGGAGGATGGTGCGGGATGAGGAAGATGGTTAGATGTAGGAGGATGGTGTGAGCCTAATTTTATTTCTCATTCGTCTATATTGCTAGCAATATTGAGAGGCCTTTCTTTCCTTTTCTTGGATATGCATATAATTAGCATAAAAACAAAGAAAATACTCATTTTAAACTTATTCAAGAATATTCCGGCATTATCGAGTGGAAATTATAGAATAACGCGATTAAAATCGTTAAGTACCTAACCACGTGATAAAATTTATAAATGAAGCTTGTTAACGCATTATATTAAATGATATCCCCTACAACACTAACACATTTCGATACGTAATTTCAAATACATTAAACCACTTAGTAATATTGCATTGAGTAAGATATAAATTCATCACCCGATTCTGTAGAATTGGAAGTATAAAGTAGCTTATGTGACTCTACTTTCGTGATTCTACTCACTTTTACAAGTGGAATGTAATGTATATATAATTTCCCACTGTATGTATAAATTCATATGAACTCCATTAAGAATTTGATTGATTGAATAAGTTATTTAATTCCGTGTTATTGCTGCAAAATACACGATTTTATATAAAGAATAACTGCAAGTTTGCGCTTCGAAACATTAATATATAAGCCTTATAAAATTCTGGTTTTACTCCCTCATACTTATGTCATACTTTTCCTCTATTATATATAACAGAGGAAAAGTAAGGCGATCTGTCAAAAATAACCCCCACCCCACATTTTTACATTTTTGAACACAGAGGACCACGAAACGTCTAGAAATATAAGAAATATTGGGCATTTTTCTATATGTATGGCTGTATGTGTGGAGGGCACGATTCTATTCCCCCATTTTAAAGCTTAATAACTCTTGTACCTTCTATTGAAAATTTTTGAAATTTTGCAGAGAGGTTTCTGTATTAGGGAGAAATGTTTCTAGAAATTTTCAGGAAATTCGGGTCATTGGTTCGCGAGATATGGCCCCACCCCTTTAATATCACCGGAACCAATCTGAAGACTTATAAATGGTAATGGTAACGAATTATTAGGAATGAAAACAAATAAAGAATGCGGGAAAATCCAGCAACAACGTTGCCATCGTTTTTTTTATGACAGATTAAAGATTCAGTACAGTATGATAAGGGCGTTACATTATATAAACTTACACGAAAGGAGCCCTTTTATATAGGTTAAAGTTAGTAAATTTGGGTCATGTAATAAGATAAATAGTGAATTAAATAGAGATTAAGGGATTAGATCCGGGATTGACTTTATTCTTTTACGAACTTGTCACATTTTAATGGAAGTTTTCGATTTGGTTTAAAGACATTTAAGTTCCTAATCTCTTAACAAGATTCTCTCGTAAATCTAACTACACTATAATGTAATTAACTAGAGCTTTGTTCTCTTTATTAAATGCTCTCTAACTTTATATAAATACTTCTTTCTTAATGTATTTCTCTATTTTGAAATTTTTATGCTATTCGGCTTCTAATTTTTGAATAGGATTCCGTTGAAAATCTTTATCATTTTTTCTATACATCATCGATTTATATAGAAATGTGTAGGCTCGTGTAGGATTGAAAAGAAATTTTATCATCATCAATATCTTATGACATCGTAGAATCAATATCGTGCTTTGATAGGAACCATAAATGAGTTTGTGAGGGTCATAGTTGCTTTAGTACGCAAAAAAATGCAAAGCTTTCTTTATATTTTGTCAATCTTATTAGATCCTTAATACATGCCCGTAGCTACAGGGGGGTCAAGTATGGCTTCGGTTATTCCTGATCTCCTATAGCAATGGGCTGCGTCAAACAGTGGCCCTAGACAGTGGCGCGTAATAATTTAATGAGGCACAGACAAATTTGAATTAGATGGCTTCATATAGTGTTAAATTCAAACATCATTTTGAGGAAATATTCTCTTATATAAGATTGGTATGGGACCTTTTTTTCCATAGAATAATGGCCATTGGCCCTAAAAAGTTTGAACCACTCCTGCCCGTTCTTCCAAATGATGGAATTCTGTCTATATGTTTATCTGAAGTATATATGTAATAAATTTTTACGTCTAATAGTAGGCCTATTATATATTGTATTATATTTATTAAATTTTCTGGGGCCCGCTCCAGACTTTTTCTTCGTGGTACTCCGTGGTCCCCTAATTTCTAGAAAGCCTATCACTCAATTTTTCGGAGCCACCCTTAGTATATTTGATACAGCTGAACCCTCGCCTTGATACAAAATGAACTGCTTCACGAGAGCTCAGTCCAAGGATAATTCCTGAATTTATTATAAGATAATTGAATAAGAATCCTCATCACAAACTTCATGATCTCAAGGCCTTGAATCCTTTTGTCAACAGACAGTTTTGTCTCAAGAACAAGGACTATTGTATTGTAGGGAACATGCACTTTTTTTTACTCTTTCCGCCCTGTGGGGTCTAAGAGGGCCTTATTTAGCAAGCCCATTATGGGTTCGGCCAGGCCCACGTTAAGCTGCCACCTTGTTGATCTTGGAGTTAGGCAGACAACCACCATATTTTCTGTCTGTAAATGTCGTGCGCCTGAAAAGCTCATCAGTGCACCCACATCAAGTCAAAACTACCTGCCACCCACAGCATCCACTCCAATTCATCAGGCCACTGATGCCAGACGTAGCGGTGATGTTGAAAAATTGCATAAAATATATCAAGTTTTGGTATTTCTTCTGATATTTATTACTTCTAAAAAATATTGAGAAAACTTTAGTTATTCATGTCTAAAGAAAAAATACACAATAATATTNTGCTTACTGTGACGTTTAAAACTTTGATATATCTGCAACCGACTCCCTTAAGGTGTCTACTAATGTAAGAATAATCAATACGTCAGATAAATGCTGTAGAATATCCATTACAACTGACGTATCAACCTTTGTAGCTATATTAAAATATTCTTCGTTAAATTAAATATCATACATTAATTAACTTATTATAACTATTTTAAAATTAAAATTAAAGACGAGAACTTATAAAATGCTTAAATTCGTAGAGTTAAACTGGCTAGAAATGCAAATAATCGAAGGATAAAGGTATTTTAACCTCGATTTTTATAAAATTAACGTGTCAAAACCTCTCATTAAATTAAAAAATCGGCTTTGACACTTATAAATAATAATTGTTGTAGCATTATTTAATGTAAGAAGCTTAATTTATTATAAGTAAATAAATCTTATCTTTTCACTACATGCACATGTTAAACGCTTTCATGGAGTTAAAATTAACATTAGAAAATGAATGAAGATTTTCATGAATATAGAAAATCCATTTATATTGAAATTTATGGTAATTCTTACCATTATATTGCATATTTCCTTTGCATTTTGTTCTTAAAGAGATAATAATAATGCTTTATGAAACGTGTAATATTAATGACCCAAAGGCTATACTGTACATTAATTCCAAATTAAGAATTTACTTTCATTTTATTTTAGATAACGTTCACAAAATTAAATTTTTAAATTTCTAAAAATAAATTTATGAAGGGAAATTTCATTTTATATATTTATTTTTATAAACATTTTTTTTTTCATTTTTTCTTATTAAAAATGATATTTTACTGTATTTTCTGATGAATTTAAATCACTTTTAGACATAGAAAAGTCATTTTCCATTAAGAAAAATTATAAATCTTAGATTATTTTCGATGAATATCTTCAAATTTTGTCATTTTTAAAGAAATAATTCCCTAAATATCAACAATTTTCCAAGTAATTTATTAATCAATACTCAAATATCCTAATTTACTAAATAATCCCAATTCTCCGAACAATTTTCGAATAATATCCTAACTTAAAAAAGAAAAAAAATCCCTAAAGCAATCTTCCAAATTCCTAATATTCAAATTATTCGACAAGCATGCAAAAATCCTCAAAAAATTCCCTACAAATCTCCCTCAAAAAATCCTTACACACATTGCCAGATTTTTCAGGGATTTATGATCATCTCCTATTTTTCCCCCTTCAAGGAATTGCAATGGATACGCATTAAAATTCGTGGATAAATATATTTTATTTATTTATTTATTTATTACCATTGTAATTATTTCCTCTTAATTTATTATTCAGTAAAAATAAGTTTACATATCGATTCTTGAGAGCAATTTAAAACTTGTATTTCTCTAGGGAATTTGCGCTTCTTTTTAACATCATTTGTAAACACAAACATCAATTTATGTCTGAAAAACGTTAATTAATATATTTTTATTCATAATTTTTATATATAATAATTTTTTTATTTAACTCGAATGCAAACTAAGTTCATAATTTCTAACTTTTCAAACTTAATTTACATTTTTATTAATATTTTTCATAATTTAAAAAAGCTTAAAAAAACTAATTTAATTATTAATTATTTAACTTTTAATCACGCATTTATGCTATTTTTATAATTATAAAAATATTTTATTGTAATTATCATAGGTATAGTACATAATTAAAAATTTATAGAGTTATTATTTATTATAAACTAATTTAATTATTTAATATTAAAGTGCTATCTTTTATTATATGTAACAGGGAAAATAAGGCAAAGAATAAACCCCCAATTTTTATATTTTTGGACTCGTGGAGCCTTGAAACATCGAGAAATGCAAGAAAATTTGGGGTTTTAACTGTATGTATGGATGTTTGTGTGGGGGGGAGGTGATTTTCTTCACCAAATTTGAAGCTTAATAACTCCTGTGCCTTCTGTCCAAAATTTATGAAATTTTGCACGGAGATTTGTTTATTAGGGGAATTAATGCTGTTAAATTTTGGTGGTTAAAGGTCAAGGGAGTGGAGAGATAGAGGGGAGGGGTCGCGTGGGGTCGGACTTAATGAAGATTTTACTGGTTATTAGCATTTGCAATTTTTAATAAAACTCATCTCTCCCCTCAAAATTAAGCTTTCCGCCACAATTAATAACATAAAAAACCTTTTTAAACGAAATCTCACAACAGATGGAGATACACGCAATTTTAACTTTTTTGCCAGGAAAGTTATGCAACTCGTTACCGGATATTTTATAATTATAAACTCAACAGAAACAGCCTTAAGATGCGATTAAAAAGAAAAAATTAAAAAATTTTAAGCTTAAATTTACTTTTTAATAAAAATAATTTTAACGAAAATTCTTATCTTTTTTTTTTTTACTAAATTTATTTTTAACAAGTGGATTTTTGTGTCTCGTGTCTGGAAGATGCTGCTTAGATGAGATGAAGTGTTGCAGATGCAAATTAGATACTCCATGAATATTAATTTCTGTTAAGCCATAAGTCACTTTATCTGAAAATGTTTCGTATGCATTAATTTATACGAGTTGTCATTTTTTTATAGGATATATCCCAGTTTTTAATTAATTCAGTGTTCCAAATAGATTAAGATATTTAAAGTTTTTTCTTTTAAACGTGATCCCTAAAAAATTATTTTTAAAAGAAGATAAATTTTTTAAAAATATTCTTCCAAATTTGTATTGTTCCACTACTTTTTTTCATTTGTAAGAATTTAAATTGTGGATTATTTTTCTCCAAAATGGTTTCAATTCGCTTAATGATTCTCTAAATGTGTACGGTTTCTCTGAATAATTCTCTAAACATCTGCAATTTTCTAAAACTACAGCACTTCTGAAATATCCCTAATTTTCTAGATATTCCCAATCCACAAATGTCCCTAAATCTTTAAAATAATTCCCTAAATACCCGATTCTCTAATATCTTAAATAATTCCCCGACCATTTCCAATTCCCCAAATCCCTAAGCAATTCCTTAAATATCTTTTCACTTATCCCTAATAACCTTCACAGGATGATTGACGAGCATTTCTACTGAAAATTTTTCCAAATTTAAACGATTTTCTCCTTTAAAAATCCCTACTTTATATTGATAATCGATTGTTTCTTGTAAAATCCTCAAAGTTGAGCGGTAATCAATTTTTTTTCTCCTTTCTTCGTTTATATTTAAGAATCCTCTCCAAATTTCTGTTGATGATCGATCCTTTCCTGATCGATCGATTGTGTAGACGATCATCAAAATTGCCATTTTCTTAACATCCTTCAAAATTTCAATCAATAATCGATGTTTTTGACTTAAATCTAGAGAAGATTTGGTATAATATATTTCTTAAAAATAAGACACCGAGATATATTTATTTTCTGATAACTATAAAAAATAAACTCCAAAAAAACCAAAGAAAAAAATACAATATATTCCATCATTTTAGTCAGAAAATATCAAATATTTCCATAAATATTTTCTCTCTTTTCTAACTGCCATTCTCTTAAGGGAGTAAGTATTGTGTGTGGAAAGAAGAGAGAGAGAGAAAAAAAAAGAAAATATAAAATGTTTTACTGTTTTGGCATCCTTACCGCCAAAGGGCCCGTCTTTCTGGCGTCACAGAATAATATTTAAGGGTTTACGAGTCTTCACGTTAATGGTCTATTATCAGCTTCAACATCACTGCATCGTTTATCCCGAGCATCCTCTCAACATCAACTGATGAGATTCAATGCAGGTGCACGGAGAAATCTATATTTTGGACTTTGGTGATAAATTTCTATTTTTGTGGGCTGTACATCTGTCAATTGTTGTCATCGAAACTCATTTATCATCCCAACTCAATGAGAAATTGGATAAACATTGCGGAGAAAAAGGGAAATATACTGCATTTTACGATTAGAAAGCAGACGTTGCAAAAGTCATAAATTTTCTTTTTGGCTTTTTTTTCTTCTTCTTTCTTCTTCTTCTTCTTTTCCTCCCCCGCAAAAGTAAACAGAAGAAGATCATTAAATGTTACTGTTCTTATTCCATTACTGAATATCATAATTGGTAAAAGAAACAATTTATTCGTTCTATCTATTGAGTTTAAAACAGAAAATAATTCTTGAAGTAAATAAAGTCGAAAGACGAATTTTAAATCATTAAACAGCAAAAAAATTGGAGAGAAGAAATAAAATAAAACTTTTCTAAATAAAATCAATTTTAATGAGTTTAGATTTTTTATTTTTATACAATAAATTATATAAAAATATGGCCAAACCTGCCTAAAAAGGAAAAATACTTCGGAACAGACGATTTTCCATGCTGAAAAAACAACCTGTTCAAAGCGGAAACCTGTCAAACCGGGAAAAACATTCGTACAGTGCGATTCAGGTATACGCAGGTTTTACAGTAATTAACAATTTTTACTTAATTACTCAAAATCTCTTCCAAACTAAAACACAATTTCTTTGTTGGAGGGAAAAGAAAAATGCTAATTTTTCTAACTTATATGATAAATTCTTTATAGAAAAGACTGAAGTTTATTGCAGTCTTTCTTTCTCTCCTCCAATAACTAAGAGAANGTTGAGTTAATTCGTAGCCAGCTATAAACAATTGCTAAATAAAAAATGGCCTCTCCTTTCTGAAATTAATTCATCAAAAATAGATAAAGAGAGACTTTTTTACTGCATTTAAATAAGCATTATTTAAATTAGTTCGAGTATATTAGTTTCTTTTTCTTGTTTATCTTGTTAGAAAGCGGATAAAATGATATCTTTTCCAAAGTGAATTTTTGGAAGTTTGGAAAATTGGCAAAGCGAACGCATTTACTTGTGTTTCCAGGTTTGGAGGAGAACAATTGTCGTCCTGTTTCTCTAATCTGGAACTGAAAACACGGAGAGATTATCCTTTACTTACTTCCTGCTATGTTTTGTCTGTTTTGCTTTTGGTGCCAGAAAAGGATTTATAAACCTCTTGGGAATATCTGTTTAATCTTCTTAGTTTCTTCGCTACTTTTTCCTTTTTGTAACAACTAAATCAAGGGGTAAGTTTCTAATAACCTTTTCATAAAGCTTTCCCAACTTAGTTAATAGCTTTTCATTGTGTTTTAAATGCGTTATTGCGAATTTTCCTTCAATTTTTAATATAAATTATTATTGCGAGATATACTTTTTAATGGATTTAACGGTGCTCGTGTATTTTTAAATATATTTATCATATTCTATACGTGAAAATTAATGTCGAGCATATTCAAGAGAAGTATTAATGTGTACTTCTCATATTAATATAACTATCATGTAATTATTTATTCATTAAAAACGGTTAAAAGTGTGCCTTTGTAAGAACTGAAAGAACCTGTCTAAGAATATAATAAAATTAATAAACCTGATAAAATAACAAATAAAATACAATAAATTCTAAATAAAATGCTTCAAACTTAAAATATGCATTAAAAAAAATAATTTATCTCCTATATCTCAGGCAATGTGTTATAGGCTACCAATGGCACGTTATAGCTTCATGAGGCCTAGGCAAATTTGAATTGGGGCCCCATACGCAGTGTTGACTTCATACATTTTTCTTCGGGGAATTCTTTTCGGAAAATATTTTCTTATAATAGATTGATTTGGACCCCCTGCTGATGGGAGGGCCCAGCCAATTGCCTTTTTTTACATATATTTATCATAGTTTCCTTCACACACACACATATTTTGCATATAGACGTACACACGCACATATAAATAACAATTACAAGTAAAATTCCCCCCCCCCAAAAAAATTTTATATTTGGAATTTAATATTCACAACATTTTTCTTCTTTATTCAATAATTACATTCAAATTTCGTTTGAATAAACTTACTTTTTTCTTCTATCTTCCTTGTTGCTAAAGAAGAAATTGGTACACTCCGAGAGGAATGTAACGAACGTCTTCTTTATCTTTCTACACATTAACATAGGAAGAGATGCGGTTGATGAAAACAATTACATATAAATCACGTAACGTATATGTAGTGCAATAAAAAAGAAAGATGATAGTTATAGCAAAGTTTACTTGCCTTTTATTCTTCTGGTGCATCTCGAATAACAAACAATCGATTAGAATAAACGTATAGAACACTTTAACTTAAAGAAAAATTTAACTATAGCAAGTTATTAAACTTTTAAATGGTTTTTTCCCCTTCTTTTATTGAAAGAAGGGGAAAAAATACAATTCTGTTTAAAGTGATTTAATCTACTTTTTGATATAATTATAAATTTCTTTCGTAGATAAATTTATCAAGCATTTTTTTTTCCTTTTCATTTTCTTCCTGTTTCTTTAATTTTATCTTTTATATGAAATTCGAGCTTTTATATTTAATTAGTAATAAGATACTCTTTCGTTTAGAAAAATTAAATTTCTAAACGAAGGAAGTAAATGTCTCCCCCACCTTTTTTTTTTAAAAAAAATCATCTCTCACCTTTCTCGTTTCCTTAGTAACAATTAAAAATCGCTTCCATGTTTTTTTATATTAAGTTTTATCATATGTTGCAATTACTTTTATCTGCTGAGAGATCGAAAATTTCGTTAAAGAAGTTAATTAATTACGTTTATCGGGTGGAAGAATAAATAAAATTCGTGTTTTTACATCCTCATATTTTAGGATTTTTCTATTATAGAGGCCACAGACTCGATGCTCACATTGATATAACAAGATCATCTCTACAAGGAAGGGGGAAAAAATAATTAAGCGGCAGAACAGATGAAGAATAGAAAGAGGGATGATGAAAGAGCATCTAAATGAAAAATAATAAATTGGGTGATGAAGAGGGTGAAGATAATGCCATAGAGAAGTATAGAAATCTGCAGATCTCTCGTCTACACACAAAGGAGTAGCGGGATGAAGGATAGAGCTGGAGCTGAAGTCTAACAGATGGGGATAAAGGATGGCTACAGAAAGCGGGAAACAACACATTAACTCAACAATTAGAGAAACTACAGGATGATGGAAAAGTAATGAAGTTGGGAACAATATTTCAGGAAGGGTGTAGAAGCTAATGTAATATTGTTGAGTTAATTCGTAGCCAGCTATAAACAATTGCTAACAATTTTGTTACGGGGTATAAAACAGAAATAATTCTAACACGTAACACAAAAGCGCTTGTATATATATATATATATATATAATGTTAAACTTCTCGAGTCTGCACCATTCATTAATAAGGGAAACGGGATATCAATTACCGAACTGGAGATATATGATGACACAAACATTATACGGTCCGGGCCCGGATAATTAAAACGATACAAACCGAATCGGTGTAATATTTCAGTTCGACGTCGCTGACTCTGCAATTATGATCGACCACATCCATTAGAGGAGGTAGAACCCTTCCAATTCTCTCTCTCTTCTCTTGTACAGAGCTGCTGCAGCGTTTATTAAACTGGCAGCATCAGCCCTCCTCATCATCCAGACACGAATTATTCTAACGGTGTCGGGTTTCTTCAATTCACTCGCTGCTTTCTAATAAGACAAGATATCATGTCATATCGGGAAGAGGTCCTCTGTTTCGTGCCTGATACGGTCTTGCAGGATATAATGATGTTACATGCGCTCCGTTTCTCTGGCGAAAATCTTGATATCAATGGGTGGAAGTAACGAAACTATGAAATTTTCGGATGACGGAGACGATTATGATGCTTACTGTGACGTTTAAAACTTTGATATATCTGCAACCGACTCCCTTAAGGTGTCTACTAATGTAAGAATAATCAATACGTCAGATAAATGCTGTAGAATATCCATTACAACTGACGTATCAACCTTTGTAGCTATATTAAAATATTCTTCGTTAAATTAAATATCATACATTAATTAACTTATTATAACTATTTTAAAATTAAAATTAAAGACGAGAACTTATAAAATGCTTAAATTCGTAGAGTTAAACTGGCTAGAAATGCAAATAATCGAAGGATAAAGGTATTTTAACCTCGATTTTTATAAAATTAACGTGTCAAAACCTCTCATTAAATTAAAAAATCGGCTTTGACACTTATAAATAATAATTGTTGTAGCATTATTTAATGTAAGAAGCTTAATTTATTATAAGTAAATAAATCTTATCTTTTCACTACATGCACATGTTAAACGCTTTCATGGAGTTAAAATTAACATTAGAAAATGAATGAAGATTTTCATGAATATAGAAAATCCATTTATATTGAAATTTATGGTAATTCTTACCATTATATTGCATATTTCCTTTGCATTTTGTTCTTAAAGAGATAATAATAATGCTTTATGAAACGTGTAATATTAATGACCCAAAGGCTATACTGTACATTAATTCCAAATTAAGAATTTACTTTCATTTTATTTTAGATAACGTTCACAAAATTAAATTTTTAAATTTCTAAAAATAAATTTATGAAGGGAAATTTCATTTTATATATTTATTTTTATAGACATTTTTTTTTTCATTTTTTCTTATTAAAAATGATATTTTACTGTATTTTCTGATGAATTTAAATCACTTTTAGACATAGAAAAGTCATTTTCCATTAAGAAAAATTATAAATCTTAGATTATTTTCGATGAATATCTTCAAATTTTGTCATTTTTAAAGAAATAATTCCCTAAATATCAACAATTTTCCAAGTAATTTATTAATCAATACTCAAATATCCTAATTTACTAAATAATCCCAATTCTCCGAACAATTTTCGAATAATATCCTAACTTAAAAAAGAAAAAAAATCCCTAAAGCAATCTTCCAAATTCCTAATATTCAAATTATTCGACAAGCATGCAAAAATCCTCAAAAAATTCCCTACAAATCTCCCTCAAAAAATCCTTACACACATTGCCAGATTTTTCAGGGATTTATGATCATCTCCTATTTTTCCCCCTTCAAGGAATTGCAATGGATACGCATTAAAATTCGTGGATAAATATATTTTATTTATTTATTTATTTATTACCATTGTAATTATTTCCTCTTAATTTATTATTCAGTAAAAATAAGTTTACATATCGATTCTTGAGAGCAATTTAAAACTTGTATTTCTCTAGGGAATTTGCGCTTCTTTTTAACATCATTTGTAAACACAAACATCAATTTATGTCTGAAAAACGTTAATTAATATATTTTTATTCATAATTTTTATATATAATAATTTTTTTATTTAACTCGAATGCAAACTAAGTTCATAATTTCTAACTTTTCAAACTTAATTTACATTTTTATTAATATTTTTCATAATTTAAAAAAGCTTAAAAAAACTAATTTAATTATTAATTATTTAACTTTTAATCACGCATTTATGCTATTTTTATAATTATAAAAATATTTTATTGTAATTATCATAGGTATAGTACATAATTAAAAATTTATAGAGTTATTATTTATTATAAACTAATTTAATTATTTAATATTAAAGTGCTATCTTTTATTATATGTAACAGGGAAAATAAGGCAAAGAATAAACCCCCAATTTTTATATTTTTGGACTCGTGGAGCCTTGAAACATCGAGAAATGCAAGAAAATTTGGGGTTTTAACTGTATGTATGGATGTTTGTGTGGGGGGGAGGTGATTTTCTTCACCAAATTTGAAGCTTAATAACTCCTGTGCCTTCTGTCCAAAATTTATGAAATTTTGCACGGAGATTTGTTTATTAGGGGAATTAATGCTGTTAAATTTTGGTGGTTAAAGGTCAAGGGAGTGGAGAGATAGAGGGGAGGGGTCGCGTGGGGTCGGACTTAATGAAGATTTTACTGGTTATTAGCATTTGCAATTTTTAATAAGACTCATCTCTCCCCTCAAAATTAAGCTTTCCGCCACAATTAATAACATAAAAAACCTTTTTAAACGAAATCTCACAACAGATGGAGATACACGCAATTTTAACTTTTTTGCCAGGAAAGTTATGCAACTCGTTACCGGATATTTTATAATTATAAACTCAACAGAAACAGCCTTAAGATGCGATTAAAAAGAAAAAAATTAAAAAATTTTAAGCTTAAATTTACTTTTTAATAAAAATAATTTTAACGAAAATTCTTATCTTTTTTTTTTTTACTAAATTTATTTTTAACAAGTGGATTTTTGTGTCTCGTGTCTGGAAGATGCTGCTTAGATGAGATGAAGTGTTGCAGATGCAAATTAGATACTCCATGAATATTAATTTCTGTTAAGCCATAAGTCACTTTATCTGAAAATGTTTCGTATGCATTAATTTATACGAGTTGTCATTTTTTTATAGGATATATCCCAGTTTTTAATTAATTCAGTGTTCCAAATAGATTAAGATATTTAAAGTTTTTTCTTTTAAACGTGATCCCTAAAAAATTATTTTTAAAAGAAGATAAATTTTTTAAAAATATTCTTCCAAATTTGTATTGTTCCACTACTTTTTTTCATTTGTAAGAATTTAAATTGTGGATTATTTTTCTCCAAAATGGTTTCAATTCGCTTAATGATTCTCTAAATGTGTACGGTTTCTCTGAATAATTCTCTAAACATCTGCAATTTTCTAAAACTACAGCACTTCTGAAATATCCCTAATTTTCTAGATATTCCCAATCCACAAATGTCCCTAAATCTTTAAAATAATTCCCTAAATACCCGATTCTCTAATATCTTAAATAATTCCCCGACCATTTCCAATTCCCCAAATCCCTAAGCAATTCCTTAAATATCTTTTCACTTATCCCTAATAACCTTCACAGGATGATTGACGAGCATTTCTACTGAAAATTTTTCCAAATTTAAACGATTTTCTCCTTTAAAAATCCCTACTTTATATTGATAATCGATTGTTTCTTGTAAAATCCTCAAAGTTGAGCGGTAATCAATTTTTTTTTCTCCTTTCTTCGTTTATATTTAAGAATCCTCTCCAAATTTCTGTTGATGATCGATCCTTTCCTGATCGATCGATTGTGTAGACGATCATCAAAATTGCCATTTTCTTAACATCCTTCAAAATTTCAATCAATAATCGATGTTTTTGACTTAAATCTAGAGAAGATTTGGTATAATATATTTCTTAAAAATAAGACACCGAGATATATTTATTTTCTGATAACTATAAAAAATAAACTCCAAAAAAACCAAAGAAAAAAATACAATATATTCCATCATTTTAGTCAGAAAATATCAAATATTTCCATAAATATTTTCTCTCTTTTCTAACTGCCATTCTCTTAAGGGAGTAAGTATTGTGTGTGGAAAGAAGAGAGAGAGAGAGAGAGAAAAAAAAGAAAATATAAAATGTTTTACTGTTTTGGCATCCTTACCGCCAAAGGGCCCGTCTTTCTGGCGTCACAGAATAATATTTAAGGGTTTACGAGTCTTCACGTTAATGGTCTATTATCAGCTTCAACATCACTGCATCGTTTATCCCGAGCATCCTCTCAACATCAACTGATGAGATTCAATGCAGGTGCACGGAGAAATCTATATTTTGGACTTTGGTGATAAATTTCTATTTTTGTGGGCTGTACATCTGTCAATTGTTGTCATCGAAACTCATTTATCATCCCAACTCAATGAGAAATTGGATAAACATTGCGGAGAAAAAGGGAAATATACTGCATTTTACGATTAGAAAGCAGACGTTGCAAAAGTCATAAATTTTCTTTTTGGCTTTTTTTTCTTCTTCTTTCTTCTTCTTCTTCTTTTCCTCCCCCGCAAAAGTAAACAGAAGAAGATCATTAAATGTTACTGTTCTTATTCCATTACTGAATATCATAATTGGTAAAAGAAACAATTTATTCGTTCTATCTATTGAGTTTAAAACAGAAAATAATTCTTGAAGTAAATAAAGTCGAAAGACGAATTTTAAATCATTAAACAGCAAAAAAATTGGAGAGAAGAAATAAAATAAAACTTTTCTAAATAAAATCAATTTTAATGAGTTTAGATTTTTTATTTTTATACAATAAATTATATAAAAATATGGCCAAACCTGCCTAAAAAGGAAAAATACTTCGGAACAGACGATTTTCCATGCTGAAAAAACAACCTGTTCACAGCGGAAACCTGTCAAACCGGGAAAAACATTCGTACAGTGCGATTCAGGTATACGCAGGTTTTACAGTAATTAACAATTTTTACTTAATTACTCAAAATCTCTTCCAAACTAAAACACAATTTCTTTGTTGGAGGGAAAAGAAAAATGCTAATTTTTCTAACTTATATGATAAATTCTTTATAGAAAAGACTGAAGTTTATTGCAGTCTTTCTTTCTCTCCTCCAATAACTAAGAGAATTATTACATCACATAAGAAAAGGCCCAGATATCAAACGGTGCAGGCATCCCGTCTGTAGTAGACGGGAAAATCCCCTTATGTGGAATTAAGAAGAGCGATACGGTCCTTCTGATCCCGATTCTCGCATCACTTGTATATCAGACTGTCGCAAGAAGATTCTAAATGATAAATGAGAAAAAACGTTAGGTCTAACGACAGTAGACTTCTCTACCTCACCTTCGATAATCGTAGCTGCACGTTGGCTCTTTTCTATCCATCATAGGATCGGCTGGGAATGACGTACAAAAGAAAATTATGTCGTATATTCGTCCCTAGGTATCGTGTTATTTATGTCACCATTTTTTAAGGCCGAAGAGGCTATAATTTTTAATGTTGTAGTGGAGTTAATTTGGGAGATATTAGTGGAGAAAATCGATAAATTTTCCTCTATTAAAGTGGATTTTCCCCCCAGAACGGAAAGATATACGTTGCTAGAAAGATTTTCGTGTGGGTTAGAGAATCATATCTAGATATTGAATGACTCAGAATGGTGTATCTAGGTGTCGAGTGAACATATGCGTGCACACGAATGGAAACATTAAATGTACTGTACTGTACTTAGTGCAATGTTAAACACTCGAATAAAAAGAAAAAAAATTAGATAAAGACTTTCTGTTTCACCTAAAATTAATCAAAATCTAGATAATTTACCTTAAAAATATCAACTTTACCAATAATTTCATCCTTATTTATGATTTTGTTCTTCTAAATGCCAACATTATCTGATGTTTTTTTAAAAAAATATTTAAAAATTACATTTTTATTTTAAAAAAAGCCTTTAATAACATAATGAAAAAGAAAATTAATGATTTATTAAATAAGTAAAAAAAATTAATTAAATTTAAAATATATAAAAAAGAAGAGTTTAATTCCATGTTTTATTGATTTATAACCCAATTACTTTTTAATGGCATCTTCACCGCAAAGCAATACTGTCATAAGGTGAAGCAACATATACAGGGGATAAATAATATTTATTGTTAGATGATGTTACTGTAATGAGGAAACAAATACCAGTTTGTAAATGAGCTAAAAGATCGTAAAATTTTTATTATTCACCAGATAACATTAAATATTAAGTAGTAAAGTAAAAATAAACCGATTTTAAGAATGACATAGTATAGCTGTTTCTCTGCCCCGAAGCACCATTGCGTCTAGGGAAAATAAGCCTGGTACGTTTGATTCTTTAATGAAGCTCTTGGGAACAATTTCCTATTTTGTATACGGTAGCTGTTTTAATTTAACATCTCTTTTTATTCTTAACACCATTATAAATAACTCTGTTAATATACGAAAACTTTCTACTCGACAACATCGAGTTAAGAGGCAGAATCATTTTTATTTTTCGAAATGATTCGCATAATCGTTTATCTTCAGAATTATTTTCAACTTTTGCAAGCTGCACTTCAGCATTAAATTTACTTTGTTTATATTACACTCTTTATTTATTGCCCCTTATTTCTGAAAAGAATAAATAAGGAGGAATTACAAACGAATATTTGCTAGAAAAATTTGCTGGATAGAAAAATTCATTCAAAAATTATAGAAAACGAAGTAAAAAATTACAGGAAACGAAATTTAAAAAATATAGAAAAGGAAACAAAATTGACAAGTTTAATAACCAGGAAACAAATTAAAAATGGACGTTCTTAATAACGTAAAAAAATAGGGAAGAAAGAAAAGTATCTTGTAATGAAATTAGATAAGAAAATCATAAGAACAAATTAAAAAATAAAACTAATAATTAACATAATAAAAGAGTTAATGAATCAAATAAGTAACAAAGAGTAATAAGTGCTTAGAAATGTTAAGATAAGGAAGAAACAACAAGCGAGACGACAGTATTAACATAACATTGAACGGAGAAAAAACTGCCAGTACGTTTTTTCTTAAAAAAAAAAACCTGTAAAATTCAAAGTTATGCTTTAAAATTTTTATATTTGGAGCCATTTTCAGGTAGAAAGAGAGCCTAAAGCAGTCTTGAATATCGATTATAATTCGTAGGATTTTTCTTTTCTTGTAAAATCTTGCGTTTTAACAAGTGCACTCAAACCCTCACGAGACGGTAGTTTTTACGAAGCGAGAACAGATGTCAGAAGTATTACATTACGCTGTCAGCCTGCCAGTCAAAAGTACAGTTATTACCGTGTGAGACGTCAATATCTTGACTTTTGACTCTTGTGTTGATTTTGATGTCGTCAGCTTCCTTTCCCGAACATCACAAGTGTGGACGCATGTGTGTAACAAGCTTCATCAACTCATGATTCGTATCGATCGAAGGAAGATCCTATGGTTCTGTATGCACATTAATCACTCGTTGACAGATACGGAGTAAAGCACGTCTCTCACCTCGTGCTGCAAATGTACACACGTATACACACACAAACACTTCTAATTTTCTGCAACACAAAGTTTTAAGCTTATATCAACTACGTTTCTCACGTATATAGATGTATAAGCGGGTTCACTTCGTAGATAACCGCTTCATCAATTTTGCCACCGTTCTGTGTCTTATCTCATTTCTACTAGGGATTTTTTCTTCGTTTCCTCCCTCTTCTTGTAGTGTAAAGATTAAACAACTTTCTTTACCCTCGTTTTGTGCCAAGAGTTACGTGGATACAATCGCGATCAATAAAATAGACACAGCTGTACTTTAGGGATAAAATTTTACAGAAAAAAAAACTGCAATATGCCATAAGATGTACTTAGTTATAACAGTCTAAAAGTGATTCTCTTACTTAATTTCCAGTAAAAAAAAAACTTGTTAAAAATCAATACAGGCACTCGAAACAGGCAAAAATCGCATTACCCCTTCGCAAATTTAACAAAATGAGAAGCGAAAAAGTAGCCAGTGAATAATTTATATGGAAAAAGTAATTAAAATTTGCAGAATAACAAATCCAGAGAAGCAAATTAACGTAATTAGAAAATATCCTAAATTAAAAAAATTCATTGATATTTGAGAAAGAAACACAATTAAGGAACACTCTTATCAACGAAGAGCTGTCTTAACAAGGTTTATGAACGCGAAAAAACTCTGTCAACTTAAAAAAAAAATAAATACACAGTCGATGGAACGTAAAAAATAACACCAAAAATCCTTCTAAATATAACACGCGCAAACCTTTAAATTAATAGAGAAAAAATCGTTTTTAATTGGCCGGAGTGATTAAGATCAAAAATTAATATTTTCAATCATGCGCGGGTTTATTAATGAGATATTTTAACATAGACAGATTGATGAGTGGTTCTCTTTTATAGTCCATGACTCACTTTCACAGTTATAAAGCTGGATGGAGATAAATATTTGATAAATGTCAGTCAGATTGTCGCCAAATTCGTCATCTAACACGTTCAATCGATGAAATGTTTTGGACATATTTCAATAGGCATACCGCTTAACGATCAATTATATTCTTTCTGTCTCTCTTTTTACAATATAATTAATTGTTTTAAGGGACGTATGGATGTTTTTAAACGGTAAATACTTAAGAATTCTTTAGTTTTTTTATACAGGAAAGGCAAGAAAGAGTGAAAGAGGTACTTAAAATAATCATAAGTAAATGATGGATAAGTGCAGATAGCAGTGTATCAACTAAACAGATGGAAGGATAAGTTACAATATTTGAATTGGAACGGTATCAAAATGTATGAGAACTGTCGAAAGGATTTGAAAGGATAAATACAAAATAAAAAAAAAAACTAAAATAAACATATAAAAACTTCTTAAGGCCACAAAACACAATTTCTTTTTANTAATTTAATTATTTAATATTAAAGTGCTATCTTTTATTATATGTAACAGGGAAAATAAGGCAAAGAATAAACCCCCAATTTTTATATTTTTGGACTCGTGGAGCCTTGAAACATCGAGAAATGCAAGAAAATTTGGGGTTTTAACTGTATGTATGGATGTTTGTGTGGGGGGGAGGTGATTTTCTTCACCAAATTTGAAGCTTAATAACTCCTGTGCCTTCTGTCCAAAATTTATGAAATTTTGCACGGAGATTTGTTTATTAGGGGAATTAATGCTGTTAAATTTTGGTGGTTAAAGGTCAAGGGAGTGGAGAGATAGAGGGGAGGGGTCGCGTGGGGTCGGACTTAATGAAGATTTTACTGGTTATTAGCATTTGCAATTTTTAATAAAACTCATCTCTCCCCTCAAAATTAAGCTTTCCGCCACAATTAATAACATAAAAAACCTTTTTAAACGGCCATAGAGAAGTATAGAAATCTGCAGATCTCTCGTCTACACACAAAGGAGTAGCGGGATGAAGGATAGAGCTGGAGCTGAAGTCTAACAGATGGGGATAAAGGATGGCTACAGAAAGCGGGAAACAACACATTAACTCAACAATTAGAGAAACTACAGGATGATGGAAAAGTAATGAAGTTGGGAACAATATTTCAGGAAGGGTGTAGAAGCTAATGTAATATTGTTGAGTTAATTCGTAGCCAGCTATAAACAATTGCTAACAATTTTGTTACGGGGTATAAAACAGAAATAATTCTAACACGTAACACAAAAGCGCTTGTATATATATATATATATATATAATGTTAAACTTCTCGAGTCTGCACCATTCATTAATAAGGGAAACGGGATATCAATTACCGAACTGGAGATATATGATGACACAAACATTATACGGTCCGGGCCCGGATAATTAAAACGATACAAACCGAATCGGTGTAATATTTCAGTTCGACGTCGCTGACTCTGCAATTATGATCGACCACATCCATTAGAGGAGGTAGAACCCTTCCAATTCTCTCTCTCTTCTCTTGTACAGAGCTGCTGCAGCGTTTATTAAACTGGCAGCATCAGCCCTCCTCATCATCCAGACACGAATTATTCTAACGGTGTCGGGTTTCTTCAATTCACTCGCTGCTTTCTAATAAGACAAGATATCATGTCATATCGGGAAGAGGTCCTCTGTTTCGTGCCTGATACGGTCTTGCAGGATATAATGATGTTACATGCGCTCCGTTTCTCTGGCGAAAATCTTGATATCAATGGGTGGAAGTAACGAAAGTATGAAATTTTCGGATGACGGAGACGATTATGATGCTTACTGTGACGTTTAAAACTTTGATATATCTGCAACCGACTCCCTTAAGGTGTCTACTAATGTAAGAATAATCAATACGTCAGATAAATGCTGTAGAATATCCATTACAACTGACGTATCAACCTTTGTAGCTATATTAAAATATTCTTCGTTAAATTAAATATCATACATTAATTAACTTATTATAACTATTTTAAAATTAAAATTAAAGACGAGAACTTATAAAATGCTTAAATTCGTAGAGTTAAACTGGCTAGAAATGCAAATAATCGAAGGATAAAGGTATTTTAACCTCGATTTTTATAAAATTAACGTGTCAAAACCTCTCATTAAATTAAAAAATCGGCTTTGACACTTATAAATAATAATTGTTGTAGCATTATTTAATGTAAGAAGCTTAATTTATTATAAGTAAATAAATCTTATCTTTTCACTACATGCACATGTTAAACGCTTTCATGGAGTTAAAATTAACATTAGAAAATGAATGAAGATTTTCATGAATATAGAAAATCCATTTATATTGAAATTTATGGTAATTCTTACCATTATATTGCATATTTCCTTTGCATTTTGTTCTTAAAGAGATAATAATAATGCTTTATGAAACGTGTAATATTAATGACCCAAAGGCTATACTGTACATTAATTCCAAATTAAGAATTTACTTTCATTTTATTTTAGATAACGTTCACAAAATTAAATTTTTAAATTTCTAAAAATAAATTTATGAAGGGAAATTTCATTTTATATATTTATTTTTATAAACANTACCGTATTATTGGGGATCTACTATATATACCTTACACTATCTTTCTTTAGTTTACGAGAATATATAGTAGAATAGATTATAATTATCATATGTTGGAGTTCGAAGTCCAATATATTCGCAAAACGCGGTTTCGAAAACAACATAAATTATCATATGTATCAAATCTGTTTTGAAATGATATTATAGAAAAACAAGCATGTCACTAGTAACCGAAATAACGACAATAACAGGCTAATACTATGAAAAATATTCCACGTAATTTTTAACAAAAAACGTAACAAATGGAAATGATGATGTTCTTACTCTTGTCACAAAGTCAAAACAAACATGCGTCGTAAATTATCAGAACAATAATGAGTTATTGATACTCTACCTGGTTTACGAGCGTAATGCTTCCTTGGAAAATAAAACTATAAAAAAATTCTGATAAATTGAGGTCGAAACTACTATTAATTTCAAGTATCTGAAACAAGTTAACGGAAGAGACTATGAAAGGAAACTTGAAGGAAATGACAGACGGTTGGTCAATACTAAATGAACTTTGCCGATTAAAAGATATCTTGCAAATGTTTGTGTAATTTATCTCTATAATGGTATCGACTCGATATCACAACATGCTCTGATAACAACAATGCAGAAGTAATGGTTTGAATCTTTAGAAGGAACAAATTTGTAACTACACATATTAGAACAATTATATTTCATGAATAGTATGTGAATAAAATTTTAATATCAATGGTTTACAAAATTATTTAAATTGAATACTTTGTGAAGATTTTTAAGCACGTTTTTCTAAGAACTAATTAATAATTGCTTTCAAAATAAGTATTTGTCTCCTATAAAAACAACATTAAAATTTCTATATTTCTTTAACTTATTTTTGTTTTTTAAACCCAAAACCAGAATTTTTTATATTCCAAAATAATAATTTATGCAAGAAAACCGAATTAAATAATAAAAAAAATTCTCTCCACAATGCTGTTGAAGATTTGTTCGTCTTCAACTTCTTTCAGCAGTGATATATCCAAGGAAGGTGTTTACCTCTCAGTAGAATCCTTATAACTATATACACCGGAAGAGTTTTCTGTATCTTACCGGTTAGAATAGCTTCCGGTAAACAGGAATTGATCTTCACCTCTCCATTCATATTGCACATAAATTCGTAATGAAGCCTTTCCATCGACCAGAAGGTCCGTTGCGAGAGTTCATCAGATGCAGAGGAAGCGCGTCGTGTTTATCCACCTGTGCTCCGTTCCACTCTTTCATTATTCAGAGACAATGACGTTCCGCCTGTAAATCGTGTATCGTTCTTTCTATTTATAACCATTTTCCACCATGGGATGAAATCGGGAAGAAGAATAAAAAAATATTTAAAAAATATAAATAAATAAAAGATGCGAAGGAGAGGAGGAAAGGATTGTACACATGAATAGAATAAGACAGTAGAAAATAAAGAGAATAGTAAAGCAGAAGAAAAATTAAGAAAATAATAAACAGGAAGCGACTTCAAAAGAGAAGTAAGAATTCCGAATGATTAATACTAGTTGGTAATAGATTATATTCAAGAGAAAAAATGATTCTAGAAATAGTTTGGACGTATGGTAGTTTTTCTTTCTTTTTTAAATGTATGTACAGTATATATATGACTTAAAGAAATCTTAAATGTAGAATAAAATACATTATTTAAATGGAATTAAGAAGTTGTGCTAACCAAGAAATGTCATTAGGAAAAGCTTGTAAATTGTATAACATTATGTATTCTCAGAAGTACTATAAACGAGTTTGCGTTGACTTAAGAGATAATTCCAAGAGAAACGACTTTGGATGTATTGAATATTTAAGAATTATTTCTCTTAGTTCAACTGAATGATAACTATAATGATCTACTAATGTTCATTTATAAAGAACTAGCTGAATCAATTCTAAACGGTTTTCCTTTGTGTATCATTCCTATTCCATAAGTATTTACATGCGCTGTACATACACATGTACAGTACTTGAAAATTTCATTAACTAAACAATTAAAAATTACTTCAATCTGATAATAGTGGTTCATTAGAATTACTACTATTTGATACATGGTAATAATTCTAATACATTAGTATATAATTAACTTGATGTAGCAGTACACGGTGTAGTATGTACTGTACTACTACATCAAATAAAAAAATACTTGGATACGTTTAACTGTATTACAGATTTGTACACGAAACTGCATAGTTTCTTATTTTTATGAGAGGAAGAAGCATTTAGAAAGATAAATATTTAAATTTTAATAATATTAAATCCACACAATTGAAAAATTACATCTGTATTCTTCTCTATGCGCTTTATTATAGGAAACAATAAATTTCGTTTTATCTCTTTAACCTTAAACAATACAATGATTAAAAGGATTTTCCTCTTTTAACACTAATATTAATGGTTAGCAGAATGACGCTCCAGCTTGTATATATATCACAACATGTGTACAACTAATATATTGCATGTGCAGTTTCGTGCAGCACAACCAAAAACCCACAATTACATTGTCATCATGAATAATAATAAACATGTCGGGATCCGACGAGGAAGTTACATACTCATTCTACCAAAACGAAGCTCTTCATACACTTTTTAACCTTATATCTAGATGTAAATAAATTTTAAAAAATCTAGAAACATAACATTTNAGATTATTTAATATACTGAAAATGTTTCTGCACCTTTCATTACATTGCCTATCTTGTTGATAAGTGAATAATCAAATTAACTGTCGTAACTTTATTTACTTACGAACTTCTCTATCTTAATGGAAAACGTGTTGTTGGAAGTAAAAAGTAAAATATATTTATATACAGTAAAACCTGTCCAAAACGGAACCTTAATAGAACGTAAGCCTGACTAAACTGGAAAAAATATTCGGTCCGGTTTACACAGGTTACACTGTATATTTATATTATAATTTAGTAAAAATTGGTGTGAAACTTTAGCCTTTCGGGAAAATTATGTAGACAATAGGAAACACATTCCATACGCAATTAATAAACAAGGCAAGATGAGATAAAATTAAATGTTAATAATACCATGTGTGTACGTGTGTGTGTGTGTGTGAGAGAGAGAGAGAGAGAGAGAGAGAGAGAGAGACGATTAATCTTAAAACTTAGTTTACAGAAACTAAATAATCCTAACTATTACTCTTAAAATCAACTTTTCAATTCTCCTTTGTCCACCTGTTAACTTCTCATGATGCAGTCATAAGAGTAAATATATGTAAAGTCTGGAATTTACGCTACTAATTACCGAACGAATGTTACAGGTTACAGAAATTCCACTTTTCCAAGCGTGAGTAATAAACTGTATCTTTAAACTGGATGAATATTCATTAACTTCCTCTCTAAAATTTAAGAGGAATTTATTTAAAGATTTCTACAATAAAATGTGCTTTCATTCGTTATTCTACGGATCAATAGTCTCTGTGGGATGTGGATTTAAAATGTGTACTTATTACGTTTTAAAAGTGATGTTAGAGGAGATGATAAATATTGCCTTTTCTATACGAGAATGCAAATATCAGGATTCTCCCTTCAGCTAAAACTGAACTGTATTCGTTTCACCTTCAGAAAGATCACACGACTCTTCGCTTTGAGAGATAACTCTATATTTTTAGATCCTCGTAAGATTCCCCAGTCGAGACTCTATAAACATACATTCTACTATCCTTAAAATAAAAATAGGAAATGTGTTAAAATACGACTGAAAACGTTCTTAAGCTTTGGTTTGTTTGGCAGCTTAATGCTACAGTAGCTGAAGATTTATTTTGTTTTTAGGTGACACAATGTGTTTCTAATACAGGAGATACTGCGAGAGGGTGTAATTAAGATGTCTTAAAATGTTATTTAGATTACATGAAATGATAGAGACATATTACTTATAAAACAATGTAATTCAATAATTAATTTTTACATAAATTTATTGCCATTTTGCTTTGTATGTCCTCAAATATTGCGCCTCAAATTTCATCCACTTCTAATTATGATAGAAGGCTGAAACTTTGAGCACATGCCTAAGTCCCCTGAAAATGCATTTCAATAATATTTTAGGGGATGGCTCACCCTGTCATCATCTCCATCAAAATTTACAATTTAATCCTGATATGTGTGAGTAGTGATGCATGTGGTGGCAATCACAGTAGTGATGTGTATGGTGGGGTGAATCCACCCATACTTCAACTCTCGAAAAATGTTATTAAGAAAAGAGATTTAAAAAAAATATTATATACAATTCCAAAAAAGCAGTTTATAACTAGTAATAACAATTTACCAATAACAGAATATTTATGCATTTAAAAGTGGTAAGAAATATGTGCAATTGGTGGTGAAAATCTTCATTTGAGATGGATTAACAAAGAAAAAGAATTTAATATAGAGATTTAAAAAAAATATTGTATACAATTCCAAAAAAGCAGTTTATAACTAGTAATAACAATTTACCAATAACAGAATATTTATGCATTTAAAAGTGGTAATTAAAAATCCACATNGGAGGAAAGGATTGTACACATGAATAGAATAAGACAGTAGAAAATAAAGAGAATAGTAAAGCAGAAGAAAAATTAAGAAAATAATAAACAGGAAGCGACTTCAAAAGAGAAGTAAGAATTCCGAATGATTAATACTAGTTGGTAATAGATTATGTTCAAGAGAAAAAATGATTCTAGAAATAGTTTGGACGTATGGTAGTTTTTCTTTCTTTTTTAAATGTATGTACAGTATATATATGACTTAAAGAAATCTTAAATGTAGAATAAAATACATTATTTAAATGGAATTAAGAAGTTGTGCTAACCAAGAAATGTCATTAGGAAAAGCTTGTAAATTGTATAACATTATGTATTCTCAGAAGTACTATAAACGAGTTTGCGTTGACTTAAGAGATAATTCCAAGAGAAACGACTTTGGATGTATTGAATATTTAAGAATTATTTCTCTTAGTTCAACTGAATGATAACTATAATGATCTACTAATGTTCATTTATAAAGAACTAGCTGAATCAATTCTAAACGGTTTTCCTTTGTGTATCATTCCTATTCCATAAGTATTTACATGCGCTGTACATACACATGTACAGTACTTGAAAATTTCATTAACTAAACAATTAAAAATTACTTCAATCTGATAATAGTGGTTCATTAGAATTACTACTATTTGATACATGGTAATAATTCTAATACATTAGTATATAATTAACTTGATGTAGCAGTACACGGTGTAGTATGTACTGTACTACTACATCAAATAAAAAAATACTTGGATACGTTTAACTGTATTACAGATTTGTACACGAAACTGCATAGTTTCTTATTTTTATGAGAGGAAGAAGCATTTAGAAAGATAAATATTTAAATTTTAATAATATTAAATCCACACAATTGAAAAATTACATCTGTATTCTTCTCTATGCGCTTTATTATAGGAAACAATAAATTTCGTTTTATCTCTTTAACCTTAAACAATACAATGATTAAAAGGATTTTCCTCTTTTAACACTAATATTAATGGTTAGCAGAATGACGCTCCAGCTTGTATATATATCACAACATGTGTACAACTAATATATTGCATGTGCAGTTTCGTGCAGCACAACCAAAAACCCACAATTACATTGTCATCATGAATAATAATAAACATGTCGGGATCCGACGAGGAAGTTACATACTCATTCTACCAAAACGAAGCTCTTCATACACTTTTTAACCTTATATCTAGATGTAAATAAATTTTAAAAAATCTAGAAACATAACATTTCTGTATTTAACAGTTTAAAAAGACAAATTATCGTGTATAAAACAAAAGAAACATTAATTTAAAAAGAGAAAAAAACTGACGTAGCGACAATATAAAACAAAAAGAAAATCTCATAAAAATTAGAAAAATAGNATTAATTATTAATTTTTTAAAATTCAGCTACAACGGGAAATTTTGTATTGTAAGGCAAAGTAGACAACTAAAAGCATAAGTTATATTATAAAGCGCAGACATATATTGAGCTCTGTATACAATATATTACATACATTTTAAGCTCATACATATGAAATAGTACATACCACACTACTAATTACATACTGTTCCATATGTCTTTTTGCTTACCGCACTAATATCTCATAGACTAAATTTATGTTATACACTATAGCGTACTATAATAATGAATTAATTTTACACATTATACCATTTCAAGCATTACAGTGTTATATAATATGTAATATAATCTATTTATAATATGGCAATGTATCATATACGGTACCTTAAATATATTACTATGTGGATACTGTAATAATATAGTATAATCCATGATATACTTAATCTATAGTGAATTAAACTGCATACTCTAACACTCATAACATTAGAACTTCTAACGTTACATGGTTTTAATTGCATTTAAATGTATTTAATGATGTAGTATTTAAAAATGTTGTATATTAATACTATGGTTTTTTAATAGAGAAACCAATTTATGCCTTAAAAAAATCATAAAATATAAAATTGAATATTTTTAAGTGGAAAATTATAATTAGAAAGATTTTTAGATAAATAATTATCGTTAAATTCTCTTTGATACTTATTGTCAAGATGTAGGAAAGATTTATTATTATATTTTTTAAGAATAAGAATAGTTTTAAATCAGAAATTTTATATATGTAGGTTGCAAATGTATGCCAATCATAATAAACACACATCTTATAGCTTACAGAGCAAATGATTCGAAATTAGGTAAATCTAAAAGCTTATCCATAAAATTCACGCAATGTTTCAGAACTTATACTTTTATAATATAATCAAGAAAATAGGGAAACCATTAATATTATGAAATGTACAATTTACGCGCGATATGATGCGAACGTTCGTGTTTGATCGCATGTTACGATGTAACGATTTCTAACAGCGTTTACTTGAATAATTTCTAACGAGAATAATAAATAGGTTAGAAATGAATGCGCTTGCATATAGTAATTAATTTAAATTATAATTAATCATATAAAATGGCCATCCTTTAAAATAATATGTCGGTCTGTAAGCGACGTTGCATCGCGCTTACTAATGTCACATCTGTACTTTTATTTCCGTTATAAATATGTATTTTTACATATTTTGAACGATAAATCATTAATTCCTCATTGCATGCAAAATAGTAATCTTATTTCTTGTGCGCGGTGTGATCTGTTTAGGTGTTTCGGTACGCGTCGCATCGCGTCGCGTCGCAGCTGTCGTTAACTAACGCACTAAAAGCTAACCTTTAATATATATATATATGCATAAAGATATACAAAAATAAATCGGAAATTGAATGAAGGATGCTACGTTCTTCATGCAAATTTTTAGGAGGGAAAAAATCGATAGATAGTTCAATTTTTTTTCCTAGTTTATAGGAATATAAAACCATAGCTCAATATTGGAAAAGAGAAAGAGCGCATTATAAAATCGAATAAATTAATATTTATATACATATATATATATAAAATAATAAATAAAGAAAAAATTTACATTTTTCTATCTTCTGCTACATTCTATAAAATTGGTTATAATTGCTAGAAGTGATTGCTCTGCAGTGATTCAAGTGAAGTAGCTTGAAAGGAGAGTTTATTAAAGCGAAACTCCGCTTTGACTATTTACTTTGGTCTTCAAACTAGATTTGAATTAAATATAATAATTCCAGCTTTATTCCCTTCTGTTTATTTAATTAATTTTACCTGTTTGTCGAGTAAATCATGAATTTTGTATCACTGTAATTCTCTTTTAATGCCTTTTATTTATAGTAAAAATTCCTTGAAATAACTAAGCAAACACAATTATTATTATCAATAAAAACCCCATTTAATTAGTGAATTATTTTTTTATTTTTTAAGTAAATTCTGATTCCCTCTTCAATTGTAATTTTCTTTAAATTAAAAATAAAATGTCGGTTATAAAACGATGATAAAAATTCTCGTTTATTCCAATTTTTCTTGATTTATAATTCGCTATAACGAGGTTTGTGTAATTATCGGTTTAGTTCTCTCTCTAAAATAAGTTTTAACTAAACTTTTTGTGAAAAATTAGAAATTTTATAATTGAAAATTTGATATTTCGGGACGTATTTACGATAAAATAATTTTCACAATATGAAATTTTATTCTAGCATTTGTTACATTAAGGTTAATGGCAATACTAACCTCTGATACTGAGATTCGATTTATCGGAATTTTAAATATGTTTAACCTCGATATTAGGAATAATTTAGTGCGGCATTACTCAGTTTAATATCAATATAACGATTATTTAGGTCAGCAGCGAAGACAAAAATCTCCCGAGAGCTGTAGATTATAGATCACATATTACGATTTAATGTGACAAATAATAGCATTGTTTTAACTTATATAACAGGAGTCTTGACATCTGGACTCCTCCCTATTTACGCCCCTAATTTTGTTTAATTAGCATTTAATATAACTTCGTTATAGTGAAAATTTAGATTATGAGAACGTAACTAAAATTCTCGCTATAATGAGGTTATATTGATGCTAATTTCGTTATAGCGAGTATTATGATTAATTAAATATCAATATACAAACATCTGGCTGAAAAATAATTGAATTTAACGTAATAGTTTGCTTAGTTATTTTGTCTAAAATGATTGTAAGAACCTCGATATAACGAGCGTTAGATAATTTTTCTTATTTACTACTTTTTCTGATTTAAAGATAGAATCTACTTACTTTATTTTCAATTATCCTGAATCAGTTTCAACATAATAGTTCCTTACACGACCTCGATGTTACGAATTCTCATACATTTCTTCTTGAAGAGCGAATTCTTTCTGTCTGTAAGAAAAATTTTAATATTTAAAACGTTTAAACTTTACGAATCATTCTGTAAATCGAGATAATTTCAAAGATAAAACTACATAACTTTATATCCGAACTAAAGGTATAAATTTTGTAAAAGTGATATTATTAAGTTTAAATTTCTACGGGGCATTTTAAACTAATTATCGTTAAATTTGGTATATAACGTATTAAGTTTTCATCCGGTTCCTAATATGTTTGATATTGTAATAATTAAATTATAAATTCTAATTATAGAACTCAAACCGATACATTTACAGTGATAATTACTCGGCTAATGCAACCGCGTACAAATTATATATACTGCATATAGACGCTAAAGGCTCCAAAATTAATTAATTTTCCTAAGCCCCATTGGGACATTTTATTGTTACTCTCCTTTAAAAATTTTTTAAATCACTATTTTTGGAGATTTTTTTCTTAAAATCGTTTTATCATTATGAGCTAAGTCGGATCCGCATCACTTCCAGAGATGCTTCTCTAGAGAGCTAACAAAATCTGTAATTAAAACTCTTTCGCCAAATTACAATCTATGATTTTATGACCCGTCCAAAATTTTAATTAATAATTCCATCAGAATTACTAATGGTCTGTTAGTTTGCCTGTCCGTATATGGGGTGTTTTTTCGTATTTCTTCCGGTTACGTGTCGATTAACTCGTGTAATATTATGCAAGATGATGATGTCGAGGCCTTCGGCATCACTACCCTAACGTAACTTAATGAAATGTTTAGCAAATCTGCTGCTCTCTCGCTCTCTCTCTCTCTCTCTGCTAGTTCTATTAAGGGTATGTACATCATAGTTAATGAAGTGAGTCTGCGTCGTTGCATCGTATTCGCTACTTTATGTAGAGTCGAATATTCTCTATAACGGGGAATTTAATTTATCTCGTGATATTTACATATTGATTGGTGTTAAAGAATTATTTTGAACGATTTCGATGTCCAGAATTCGTCGAAAGGAATTTCGCGTAAGAGGAATGTCTGTAGAGAAGATCAACAACCAACGAAATGAGCGAGATCCAAATGTTGCAAATTTGTTTACATCCTAAATACCAAAGTTAGCGAGAGAAGAATCGTTATTTTTTTACGTTCATTATCCAACTACTCTCTTCTCTTGACATATGTAAGTAGTAGAGCCATACATCAACCACTTAAATATAGCACTTCTTACATCACGTTTTACCGCCACATATGGCCGACGTGCAGCTGTTAATTAGCAGAATGATGGTTCTCTTGGCTGTCATTCCGACATTTTTTTTTTTTTTTTTCAAAATTTGTTTACTTTCGAAGCGGCTTCTTTCACTCTTCTATCGAGTGAATGGCTTAAAACACAGGTGTCTCTTTGTTGCACTTTCATCTTCCTTCGTCACTGTTCCTCTTGTGATAACTAATGATGTCTCAGGCTCGTTCTATTTATGGATTCATCTACGGGACGAAAATAAAAATTACTATAAAATTTTCTAGTTTATTATGTGGCTATATATTTCTATCATAAAATACGTCTAAAGTAACTGGATTTAATACAGAAAAAACGTAAATAAACATAAAGAAATTTAATGAAAACATCATCAGTAACTATAAAGGAATTTTGAGATTTATTTTTATTACTTTCTTCGTGAATGTTAAACAGAAAAATATAACTTTTATATTATAAAAGTTGGCGTTCAGATAAGACTAAGATGCAGGTATTCTAAATAAAAGTCGATTCATTTCGAAAGTATGTTTTTATGTTGAATCATTTCTCGTATTATCTCGAAAGTAGTGATCAATTAAACATCCGAAAACTAACGAATAGGTTTAACGTAGGAAAACAAACTGACTTATTTAATGTAAGAAATGAACTGAAGAGTGTACCAGTAGCAGATTATGTTCCTTCGAGGCCCTAAGCGCAATTTTGTTATAAGGCCCTTTATGTAAAAGTGTTTTTTAATATTAAAAAGACAATAAATCCTGAAATAATTACAAGATTTTCTTTATAATATACATTAAAAGTTCACTAAATTTTTACAGGCACATTATCTTTTTTTCTATTGGGTAATAAGCCACCGAAGTGGCCTAACGTAGGAAAATCGAATAAAAATTAGTCCTATATTTTAAAAAAATTCACTATTTATCACGTAAGTATGATTATTAATATTTAAAATTATTGAAAAGCCTGATTAATGTATAATTGTAACTATATTATGATTCTTCATAATCACATTGAAACCTGTCCAAAACGGAATCCTCGAATAAACGAAAACCTTTCTAGATATAAAACATTCTTCATAATGGAGTGATTTCTTATGTTAAAAATAAAAGCTGTTCAAAACGGAAAACTCCCGAACCAAAAAAGATATTCAGTGCCGTGCGATTCCGGTTTACACAGGTTTTATTGTACACAAATCGCAGTAAATACATGAACTACGTAACAGCACGTATTGTATGGATTTAGGGGAGATCGGGGCAACTTCGGCATGCGGGGCAAGTTTGTCAAGCGCTTTTTTTAAAAAACAAATTAAAAGGAGACTTTGGTTATAGGTTAGGCAGTTGAGTTTTATTGGTGGCTTGTTGAGTGTAGTGTTTTTATTGTTCTCCAACAAGCGTAGTTGAATTATCAAGCAAATTTTCATTTTCGTT
>NW_019384642.1:333959-411162 GCF_000671375.1 Centruroides sculpturatus | reverse complement strand
AGACAGTAGAAAATAAAGAGAATAGTTTTTTTGTTTAAGAAAATAATATAAAACTTTTTTAATTTAAATATTTTGAATGGAATTTATTTGAAAAGTTTTTCGAATAAATAATTTTGATTTTCTTTTTTATATCTAAAAATATTCAAAACTTTTATGTAAATATATTTATTCAGATGCAAATTATTTTTGAAAAAATAAAATAAAATAAAATATACGAATAAAAATAACTAATAATTTATATACAAGTCTTATAAGAATTTAATTTAATAAATAGCTCATATAAAATATATTAATATGGAATTTTTATAATAAAACGAGAAATCATTTATTGTGACATCACAATGACGAGCTGCAATTTTTAATCATATTTTAATTTTAAAAAAGCACGTGACTTCAGGTCTTGACCGGAAGTTCGTACATAGTTAATCGTAACTTCCGACCCTAAGCGTTTTATATCTGATCTCAATTTTCATCTATCTACTTCCATTTTCGAGATTAACGAAGGACAGACAGACAGACGGACGTACCGATGACAGTAGGTCTGTATAGGTCTGCAATTTGAAATTTTCAGCCTAATTAAATAAGTTATTTCAAAAATTTAACTTAAATTTATGATTATAAACAATTAAAAACTCATTTTTTTGCCTTTATGAATTAATAAATTATAATTTTAATTGATTACAGAGTATAGAAATCTTGATATTAATATAAGAAAAACGTTCAGAAGAATAAATAGAATTTGTATAAAATTAAGTTTTATTTTAATTTTTCGATTAAATTAAAAGGAAAGGTAAAAGATTTTTCTCATGAAAATTGCTATATCAATTCATGGCAGAGATAGGTTAAAAGCTTCATTTACATGACAATGTCAAGTAATAAATTAAATTTATTTTGGACTCTTATAAATCTAAACTCTTTAACAATTATTCAAAGCTGCATAAAATATACAATGGTAATAAAATATAAAATATATTCGATGATCATCTTGCATGTGAAGATTACTTTGATCACTCATTTTGACGAATGACCATCATTATTCCAAAATGGGATGTGCTTACCCAAGTGAAGCTTAGTTTCACAAGAAGGCAATATCTATATATTTTGTGGTTGTTCTGATTCAGTTTTCTGAAAATTGCTCAATAACTTAGCTAATGTTATTTATGAGAATTTCCTAAGAAATTTGGATTGATATCCGTGTTTGCTCACCTTTACGCCACATAAAGTATTGGAAAATTGCTTCGATTGGAGAATAAAATTGCTTAGGTGTTGGATTATCGGAAGATTATCCCATACAATAACGTTGGAATTCGAATTTATATTGCTTAGTTGTCGAATTTTTCCTTTTTTTAATATTGCTTTTTGAAATTTATTTTTCCATTTACTGCTTTTTTTCTTTAGTTTTTTAATTAAATAAAAGATTTAGCCTATTTCTAATTCACATTTTTGTGCTGTAATTTTCAAATTGCAGCTCAAAAAAGCAAATTTTAGACTCACATTTTCACTGTCGTCCGTCTGTGCGTCTGTTCTTCGTTAACCTCGAGAACGAGTTAAATCAAGTTAGAAAATCGAGACCAAATAAAGAAATCTTAGGGGGCCGGGGCCTTAATTAACTACATACGAACTTTCGGTCTGGGCCGGAAATCATGTGACTTATCAAATTAAAAGACGATGAAAAATCGCATTACGGTATTGTGACGGTATTTATTTGTATATCCCGTTATTTTTCTTTTACTGTTCATAAAAATGTTGTAAATAAAAAAAATATTCTTGCATTTATCTTAATACCTGCGTTACAAGAGACGCGAGAAAATTCATGGGTTCACATCATTTTATTTCCTATTATTTGTATAGGTATACACGATATGATCCTTCAGGATATATTATGTCTACTCGCGAGAACATAACAGTAAATATCGTATATATAAATCCATAAAAAAGAGATAATATAATGCATTTTTCCGCTCAGTAGGATGGTATATATTACAAGGAATATCCATTATAGCGAAATATGCATTTCTTCCTTTCATGTCTGTCTTTTCTCCTTCGTTTCCTATTCCGGAGAAGCGGAAAACTGATGGAATTGATAAGTGAAAAGAATGTAAAAAAGATAAGATTGAAAGTATGGTGTGATATTGAAGAAAGGAACAGAGAATCGAACGAAAATCACAGGGAAAAAGGAAGAGGGGATGCGCAAAGTTATGAAATGTAGGAAAAAGTAGGATAAAGGAAATAAAGTGCAAGTAAGAAAGAAAGGTGTTCAATAGGAAAAGAGAAAAGGATAAAAAAAAAAGAAAAGAAAATGGGAAAAGATATGAAGAAGAGGAAGGATAAATCGATAAGGATGAAATAAGCGAAAAGTAAAGAGAAAGAATAAACGGAGTCAGGACAATATGCTCGTTAAAATTGAACAGAAATTCAAACAAAAAAATAATAATAAAGTAAAAGTTGCAAATTCGAATTAGAAGAGAGGCGTTAATCTGCTCTGAAAGAAACTTGTAGCTACCGAAGGGATGGATTACGTGACGTCACGTTTCTGACATTCACGTCATGTATCGAATCTGTGCGTGATCAGCTGTCACGCACAGACTTGACCCGGCGCTTCCGTCCTCCGATCTCACATTTCCATCGGATCAATTGTTATGGATAACTTTCGAACATCATCTACCAGGGAGAAAGCCATGCAAATCGCATAGCAAATCAATATCGGTATCATAAACGGAATTTTAAAATATCTTTTTTCGACCCAAAATTATGATAAATGGAATTATTGAGAAGGAGCGATCTTTCTATGCAGATATTTCCGAATGTTCGATTATTTCGGAATAAGTTAAAGGGTAATTTTTAGCTTGGGTTTTACTATGCTGCCAACTATAAATGTGATTTATATCTTTTTACTTCATTTATCTTGTTATTAATAATCTCTCTCTTTTGCAATTTTGGCACGGCGTTTATTTTTTTCCCTTCTTCCTTTGAAATATTTCTAAGTTCGTTCAGACGCCATTAATTAAGGCTGGAGTACTAACCTAATATTTAAGGAAGGAGAAAAGGAAGTGGTTTAACACAAAGTATCGATCGAACTTCGATGATCTGTCTTTAGAAAGAAGAAAGAATTTTTGGCGTGGACAAACACGCCAACGGTATAACACAAAGCTCCTAGGTTGACTTAGCCATTACCTTAGGTCCACATGGTTGTTCCATTAGATTTGGAAAGAAGGATCTATAGCAAAATGGCCGACTAAATACGGTCGATCCGAAAAAGGGAAAGAGCCGACGTCAGCTCTGTCACGATCGAAACTGTGCCACATGGGAACGGGAGCAATATTTTGGCCAAGTACTACTTTGGAGAATCCACAGGTCTGTGGGTTAATTTGGTAAAGTACATTGGAAAACGACACCTGGCAAGCATTGGTGACGTCTCATGGGCAAAATGTCGGTGGCACACGTATTGTCGTGATGCGCCTTCGGGGAGAGGGGATATTGTGTTAGCAACAGAAGATTTCCAAAACATTTCCAGATAATGTACAATCCTGATGCTATATCGATATCTTAAAAATGTATTAGTTTGCCCAATTCCAAAACTTTAATTACATAACTTTTCTCTTGTTCATTTACGTCAATTACGGGATAATTTTATTGCACACTCTTCTATTTCATTTAATTTTTGATATCATTTCCTCCATAATGAAAAGAATTACGACGACTCTACAGAAAAATGTGCAGCATATATGAATTCGTATGTAGAAGTGTTCATAAAAATGAAATAAATTAAAGATACGCGCATAAAATACATGCAAAACAGTTCTCAAGAGAGTTTTCCACTGATTTGATTTAAAAACTAAATAAGAAGATAAACGTAAATGAAATATATCTACGAAAATGAAAAATATGTTACCTTCGAACGTGAGCCAATTTTCTCACAATTTCGGGTTTGCTAGACGAAAATTGGTATTGACCTTGTTGCAGATTGATCCGATTACTCGACAGGAAGAAGAAGAAGAAGAAGAAGAAGAAGAAACACCAATCGATATATTTAAATGCGGCAGAAACAATTGTCTACAGTTTAAAAGTTCTGAAAATGAGAACAAATTAAGACAATTACCCGCATCTTTCGCAACTATAATGAGACGTTCGATCAACAGAAACTTTCACCCCTTCAATTAAAGACGAAGAGATGATCATAAATCTGTTCCGGAAACCCAATACCTTCTTCCTGTTTGGATAATTCTCCCTTTTCAATTTATTTTCGCATTAATGTGAGCATTTCTGTCATCCCACTTGCAAATTTCTACTTTATAATTTATATTCTGCTCCGTTGATCACTTGTGATAATAGTTTCCTATGTAAAGAGCTTTAAACGCGGTTGAGTTATAAAATAATTAATAATATAGAACTTTTATTAAATTTGCAATTTTGAAAAATCTTTCATTAATTTTTTTGATAAGCTTAAGAATATATATATTACATTTTTCTTCCGATTTTATGATGATTCAGAAAGGAAAAATTATGCCACAAGAGAATCTTTTATGGCAAAATATTCGATACATTCCATCTGCCAATGTAATTTTATATTCTTATAAATTTTTTCGTTTATAAGAAATAAGAATAACTTAAAATGATTTTTTGGAAGAAACAATAAAAAATATGTTAATTTTTATTCGCTAAAACAAAAAAAAATCATCTTTTTAAACAACAAAAATTTAAAAATTTTATATAAACATAAGAAAGCCAGTTTCTGTTTTAAAATATAATTCTTTCACAAAAATGTAAAAATTTTTCATATAAAAAATCTATTTCTTACATTTTCATATACAAAACAAATTTACTTCCTACATTTTCATATAGAAAAAAATCTATTTTCTACAGAATGAAATTTTGATTCAAAGTTTGGACTTTTGCTTATAACACATCAAAATTTCTTAAAGGAGGGGAAAAAATCAATTACCTTCAGGAATCTTCCTTATAAAACTAAACACAACATTCGTTAGTCTTAAAATAGAATTTTCGAAAATTTCGTCATTGTTTTGACGAAAAAGGAAAAAAATGAGAAAAAAAGAAGCTATTTTTCAAGAAATAAACTTTGTGAAAGAGAAGGAGCGATTCTAATGAGGAGAGCTGACAACAATTACTCCAATTACAGAAAGGCTACATCTCGGAATATCGATCCTCTTCTAATCTAGCAGCTGAGTGTAAACGAATAAACGTAGTTTGGTCATTACCGAGAAATTAAGTACGTTTTCTTGTCCGGCTTTCGGACTGTGAACTCCAACTTAATGTCAATGTGCAAAAGGGTTCCTTTCACTTACATCCAGTTGTTAATTAACTGGCTCTAGGTTGTGTTTCTTTCATTTCTATGACTTTTTTCTTCCCCTTCTTCTTCCTTCTCTCTTCTTTTCCTGGTTCTTAGCGAATGTGTTCTTTACATTCTCCTCATCGCTGCCGACTTCTCTCTCACTGTGTCAATTAATGTGTTCATTACTGCTTCCAGTCTAAAATAAAAGTGGTGTTAAGTGAAAAGACATTAGAAGTTATCGCACATTCAATTGTGTTTTTAAAACGATTTTCACGAGACCTAAATATTTAGTATTAATGAGAAAAGAGCATTTTTTCCCCCTCTCTTACCTTCTCCTTTGCCTTCCATTCGATTAATTTCTGACTTTGCTATCTCGAATTCCTTAATTTTGAATGTAATTTGAGTAGTTTGTTTACCGATGGGAAATAATTTCTATTTGTAGAACAATTAAAAAGAAAAAGAAATTAAGTCTTTATTAAAATTTTTCTTTCAAATTGTCTTTCTTTTTCTTTCTGCTTATTTCTTTTACTTTTTTTGCTTATTAAAGCTGGCAATTTTAAAACAAAAATCCCGTATAATAACAGGAAAAGTAATAGTTTCTTTGGATCATTGTAGCTCTTCTTAATATTTTTAAAACAATTTCTATAATTTTAAATAGTGTTTTTTATAGAGAATTTCTTATGTTANAAGGATTTTCCTCTTTTAACACTAATATTAATGGTTAGCAGAATGACGCTCCAGCTTGTATATATATCACAACATGTGTACAACTAATATATTGCATGTGCAGTTTCGTGCAGCACAACCAAAAACCCACAATTACATTGTCATCATGAATAATAATAAACATGTCGGGATCCGACGAGGAAGTTACATACTCATTCTACCAAAACGAAGCTCTTCATACACTTTTTAACCTTATATCTAGATGTAAATAAATTTTAAAAAATCTAGAAACATAACATTTCTGTATTTAACAGTTTAAAAAGACAAATTATCGTGTATAAAACAAAAGAAACATTAATTTAAAAAGAGAAAAAACTGACGTAGCGACAATATAAAACAAAAAGAAAATCTCATAAAAATTAGAAAAATAGATAAATAAAATTAATTAAACGAATGAATTTTAAAGAAAAGAAATATTTAATTGAAACGAGCATCGTATTAATTACAATAATTTAAATAAATATTTACTTAAAAGGAAAGCGTAGATTAAATATTCTATTTAGCTTGGGTTCAATTGAAGCGTTATAACGCGACTGCTATCACTTGCAGTCGGTTGAAACGCTCTGTTTTCGCTCCATTGAAATGTTCTTGAACTATCCTACCCTTCCATCAATCCCTCAGCCTTTACTTTGCTAGGTAATGAAACTGTCTTCTCTGCAATTCTGCTCACGAATCCAACATCTGAAATTCTTTCTAGGGTTGTTGTCAGTGGTTCTGTAGTCAGGAGACGACTGTCTTCACAAGGATATTGCTACTCAATTACCTAACCTAGATGGCAGGGAAATGAAGTAGAAGAAACAATTGTTTTTATAAAAAATACGTTTAACTTCTCCTATAAAAACAACATTAAAATTTCTATATTTCTTTAACTTATTTTTGTTTTTTAAACCCAAAACCAGAATTTTTTATATTCCAAAATAATAATTTATGCAAGAAAACCGAATTAAATAATAAAAAAAATTCTCTCCACAATGCTGTTGAAGATTTGTTCGTCTTCAACTTCTTTCAGCAGTGATATATCCAAGGAAGGTGTTTACCTCTCAGTAGAATCCTTATAACTATATACACCGGAAGAGTTTTCTGTATCTTACCGGTTAGAATAGCTTCCGGTAAACAGGAATTGATCTTCACCTCTCCATTCATATTGCACATAAATTCGTAATGAAGCCTTTCCATCGACCAGAAGGTCCGTTGCGAGAGTTCATCAGATGCAGAGGAAGCGCGTCGTGTTTATCCACCTGTGCTCCGTTCCACTCTTTCATTATTCAGAGACAATGACGTTCCGCCTGTAAATCGTGTATCGTTCTTTCTATTTATAACCATTTTCCACCATGGGATGAAATCGGGAAGAAGAATAAAAAAATATTTAAAAAATATAAATAAATAAAAGATGCGAAGGAGAGGAGGAAAGGATTGTACACATGAATAGAATAAGACAGTAGAAAATAAAGAGAATAGTAAAGCAGAAGAAAAATTAAGAAAATAATAAACAGGAAGCGACTTCAAAAGAGAAGTAAGAATTCCGAATGATTAATACTAGTTGGTAATAGATTATGTTCAAGAGAAAAAATGATTCTAGAAATAGTTTGGACGTATGGTAGTTTTTCTTTCTTTTTTAAATGTATGTACAGTATATATATGACTTAAAGAAATCTTAAATGTAGAATAAAATACATTATTTAAATGGAATTAAGAAGTTGTGCTAACCAAGAAATGTCATTAGGAAAAGCTTGTAAATTGTATAACATTATGTATTCTCAGAAGTACTATAAACGAGTTTGCGTTGACTTAAGAGATAATTCCAAGAGAAACGACTTTGGATGTATTGAATATTTAAGAATTATTTCTCTTAGTTCAACTGAATGATAACTATAATGATCTACTAATGTTCATTTATAAAGAACTAGCTGAATCAATTCTAAACGGTTTTCCTTTGTGTATCATTCCTATTCCATAAGTATTTACATGCGCTGTACATACACATGTACAGTACTTGAAAATTTCATTAACTAAACAATTAAAAATTACTTCAATCTGATAATAGTGGTTCATTAGAATTACTACTATTTGATACATGGTAATAATTCTAATACATTAGTATATAATTAACTTGATGTAGCAGTACACGGTGTAGTATGTACTGTACTACTACATCAAATAAAAAAATACTTGGATACGTTTAACTGTATTACAGATTTGTACACGAAACTGCATAGTTTCTTATTTTTATGAGAGGAAGAAGCATTTAGAAAGATAAATATTTAAATTTTAATAATATTAAATCCACACAATTGAAAAATTACATCTGTATTCTTCTCTATGCGCTTTATTATAGGAAACAATAAATTTCGTTTTATCTCTTTAACCTTAAACAATACAATGATTAAAAGGATTTTCCTCTTTTAACACTAATATTAATGGTTAGCAGAATGACGCTCCAGCTTGTATATATATCACAACATGTGTACAACTAATATATTGCATGTGCAGTTTCGTGCAGCACAACCAAAAACCCACAATTACATTGTCATCATGAATAATAATAAACATGTCGGGATCCGACGAGGAAGTTACATACTCATTCTACCAAAACGAAGCTCTTCATACACTTTTTAACCTTATATCTAGATGTAAATAAATTTTAAAAAATCTAGAAACATAACATTTCTGTATTTAACAGTTTAAAAAGACAAATTATCGTGTATAAAACAAAAGAAACATTAATTTAAAAAGAGAAAAAAACTGACGTAGCGACAATATAAAACAAAAAGAAAATCTCATAAAAATTAGAAAAATAGATAAATAAAATTAATTAAACGAATGAATTTTAAAGAAAAGAAATATTTAATTGAAACGAGCATCGTATTAATTACAATAATTTAAATAAATATTTACTTAAAAGGAAAGCGTAGATTAAATATTCTATTTAGCTTGGGTTCAATTGAAGCGTTATAACGCGACTGCTATCACTTGCAGTCGGTTGAAACGCTCTGTTTTCGCTCCATTGAAATGTTCTTGAACTATCCTACCCTTCCATCAATCCCTCAGCCTTTACTTTGCTAGGTAATGAAACTGTCTTCTCTGCAATTCTGCTCACGAATCCAACATCTGAAATTCTTTCTAGGGTTGTTGTCAGTGGTTCTGTAGTCAGGAGACGACTGTCTTCACAAGGATATTGCTACTCAATTACCTAACCTAGATGGCAGGGAAATGAAGTAGAAGAAACATCTCCTGTCATCTTACAGAAAGTTTTTACAACTTCACTCGCACACCACGTGATTTACAATGCTTTCACACATGACACTACATTTTTTTTCTTTTTTTTCAATTCCCTATCTCTCTCAATAGAATGAATCTTTGTACAGATGTACAGATGAAGAAAATCTAATTCTCCAAAGGACGTTCGGTACGACAGAATTTTCTTTTATTTTTTATTTTTTCTTTTATTTTTTACTTTTATTTTCTTCTTTCCTTTGCTTCTATAAATGGACCGGCAATGAAATTTATCATAGAAAGCTACCAATACCGAAATGAAAGCTGTTTTACTTTATTGATTGGTAAGGCCTGTGTATCAGCGATATTTTCTTTCAGATATTTTTTGATCATATTTAGAACACTGCTTCACTTCGGAAGACTTTCAACTTTAAATTTATATCATGATTCTTGTAATTCCTGTTTATAGACCACATCTAAACTAAATCCACTCTTAAGAATTTCTCCTATTTTATCTGTAAAAACTAATTTTTCAAGCATCTTACACTTAAAATCGACGACACAACCTCTTTTTTTTTCTATGTTTGAAAATATGAAGATTTCTCTTTATATCTCTAAAATCAAGATAAAATTAAATATCAGATGAATAGATTAAAGGAAATTACTTAAATAATTGAAATTCCAAACATATTTTGCACATTAAAGCGTGAGGTACGAACATTTTTTTTTCAGTATCAAGCTTTTATTTAGGATTTTATTGATTTTTACGTGACGTTGCATCGTCGGGATGAAGATAGGTGCGTGGTATCTATGATGTCGTATACTGGCAAGAGCTGCAGCGTATCAGTAGCGAGAGAATAAAAGGTGGGATGCATTAGAGAGAAGCAAAGATGGGAACATCACTAAGAAAAAAAAAATCTACAATAATAGAAGGAAAGGTGAGCAATAGTATGACAAGTGTTGTACTCGTACCATTAGATAAGATGAGGTTGAAAGGTAAAGCGTCAGTTTTGGAATAAAGAAAGATAAACATCAGTCTGGAAAGTCGGGATAAAGCCGTGTAGTAAATAAGTGAATAGAATATAGAATAATGTAAATAATTTTAAGATTGTGTAATAAATTCGTTCGGATTTTAGTAACGTGTATATTTTTATAAGTCTGTCTTAACACATTATTTATAATAACTAATTTACATAATTACGTCGCGTTATAAATGCTTAAAATGTTTTTTTAAATACGAAATCAATCAGTTATTAAGCCAAGAAAGAAATTGTTTTCATTGCAAACTATCATCCGAAAATCCGAACAAGACTTGTTATATAACTCATAAAACACCCAATAAAATAATAAATATCAGTTTCACATCTTATAATAAGTTCTTCTTTACCTCTTTGATTCATACTTCTGTAATCGTATTGATCTAATAAGCTTGAAAATTGAAGATAAATTCTAATTTTCTAAGCTTAACTGTTATTGCTTACATTTTATTCATCTTTGCCTATAGGAAGCAATAAAATTGGTCGTTTTAAACACTCAAAACCCATTTCAAACAAATTCAAAAACATAAAAAAAAAATGCAATATATAAACAAGTCTACAATAATTGCTGTAAGATCACAGATTGATATAATAAATTTTCCATAAAATATTAATTATGAAATTTAAAATATTAAAAATGTAGGAACAGAAAATAAAACCCAGAGAAATGAAGCAGGAATAAATTTCATGGCGCAGAAACATATGTAAATTTGAAAGAGTGTAAAAATAAGGAATCAATTTTGTATAAACTAGATAATAAATAAAAGAAGATTTATAAATAGTGTGAATGGTTAGTAAAGATGAGATGCGTTAGAGAGAAGCTAAAGTGGGGACATTGACAAGAAAAATTTGCAATAATAGAAGAAAGATGTGCAATAGAGTGACAAGTATGTACCATTAGCAAAGATGAAAGGTAAAACGTCGCTTTTAAAGAAGGAAAGATAAACATCGACAAGCGAAAGCTGCAGAATAAACGAACAGTTATAAATAGGGTTTATAATAATTCAAAATATCATCTAAAAATTCAAAGCATGAAAATACTTGTAATTTATAAGCGCCTATTTTAGATTTTTAAATTTATAACTGATCTATATAAACTTATCATAGTATTTTTTTTTTATAGAAGTCGTTTATAAAATAAAAGTATCAGCAGTGCACAGAAGAAAGTTTATATATAAATAAAAGTATAATTCTTAGTGATTATATATATATAGGTATAAATTAACAATTTATAATTTATTTTGCATTATAAATAACAGGAATACGTAATCAAAAATTTCTTTAGTAATTCATCGATTATTTTTCACCTCAAATATTACTAAGAATCTTTTTTTCTAATGGACATTACAGCAAGATATTCTAGTCTAATCTAGTGTATTTTTCATCCAAATTCACTAACATTTGAAAATTCATTATCATCATTAGATGTCAATGCTCACTTATCATCATCATCATCATAATTTACAAAGGATTTCTTACCAAATCCATCACTTTATCATTACTCTTTCTCGATGCTGCAATTTAAAAGTTCCTTACTTTTGAATTTTAGAAATTTGAATAAGTAATTAAAGAAAACAATCGAATTGCACCGCAAATTCATATCGGAAGCAAATTAATAATTAAGAATGATTAATTTAAGGAAATAGCTACAATGAAAGGGAAGAATTCTATACTTTCGATCAATATTATTAAAATTAAGAATCTCTTTCCAGATTCTGAAATTAAATAAAGCGTAGAGAGCTTTTCAAAGATATAAATANAAGAAAGCCAGTTTCTGTTTTAAAATATAATTCTTTCACAAAAATGTAAAAATTTTTCATATAAAAAATCTATTTCTTACATTTTCATATACAAAACAAATTTACTTCCTACATTTTCATATAGAAAAAAATCTATTTTCTACAGAATGAAATTTTGATTCAAAGTTTGGACTTTTGCTTATAACACATCAAAATTTCTTAAAGGAGGGGAAAAAATCAATTACCTTCAGGAATCTTCCTTATAAAACTAAACACAACATTCGTTAGTCTTAAAATAGAATTTTCGAAAATTTCGTCATTGTTTTGACGAAAAAGGAAAAAAATGAGAAAAAAAGAAGCTATTTTTCAAGAAATAAACTTTGTGAAAGAGAAGGAGCGATTCTAATGAGGAGAGCTGACAACAATTACTCCAATTACAGAAAGGCTACATCTCGGAATATCGATCCTCTTCTAATCTAGCAGCTGAGTGTAAACGAATAAACGTAGTTTGGTCATTACCGAGAAATTAAGTACGTTTTCTTGTCCGGCTTTCGGACTGTGAACTCCAACTTAATGTCAATGTGCAAAAGGGTTCCTTTCACTTACATCCAGTTGTTAATTAACTGGCTCTAGGTTGTGTTTCTTTCATTTCTATGACTTTTTTCTTCCCCTTCTTCTTCCTTCTCTCTTCTTTTCCTGGTTCTTAGCGAATGTGTTCTTTACATTCTCCTCATCGCTGCCGACTTCTCTCTCACTGTGTCAATTAATGTGTTCATTACTGCTTCCAGTCTAAAATAAAAGTGGTGTTAAGTGAAAAGACATTAGAAGTTATCGCACATTCAATTGTGTTTTTAAAACGATTTTCACGAGACCTAAATATTTAGTATTAATGAGAAAAGAGCATTTTTTCCCCCTCTCTTACCTTCTCCTTTGCCTTCCATTCGATTAATTTCTGACTTTGCTATCTCGAATTCCTTAATTTTGAATGTAATTTGAGTAGTTTGTTTACCGATGGGAAATAATTTCTATTTGTAGAACAATTAAAAAGAAAAAGAAATTAAGTCTTTATTAAAATTTTTCTTTCAAATTGTCTTTCTTTTTCTTTCTGCTTATTTCTTTTACTTTTTTTGCTTATTAAAGCTGGCAATTTTAAAACAAAAATCCCGTATAATAACAGGAAAAGTAATAGTTTCTTTGGATCATTGTAGCTCTTCTTAATATTTTTAAAACAATTTCTATAATTTTAAATAGTGTTTTTTATAGAGNAAAAAATTTATCTTTACAATTTATATTGAATTTAGGAAATCAAAAACCCAAAATAAACTAAAAATCGTCGTTTAATTTTGATTAGATTTTACTATAGTTTTAAACTCGAAAATATATACAGCAAAACCTGTGTAAACCGAATTCGCCGAATATTTTTTCGGTTTGGCAGGTTTCCGTTTTAAACAGGTTTTTCTTAACACAGAAAATATTTGCATTCTTAAGAATTTTTCCCGTTTAGGTAGGTTCCCTTTTGGACAGGTTTTACTGTACAGGTGTACATTTCTTTAAACATAATGAAGCAATAAAATCTTTATATAGGCCTATATATTTTTAAAAATGTAAAGTTAGTATTTTCATTATGTTTGCGCGTTATGAAAAGAGTGGCAGATGTATAGAAGAGGGATACGTGGAGTGCCAAACCATGAGTAGAAAAAGGGTAAGGGGAGACCACCATTCGAGTAGTAATTTGGCTGTCACGGGGTTTTCCTGCTGAGTGACGCCAAAGGGATTATTATCGACTTTGATCTGGTCCTGCAGCTAGAAGTAATGATAGGTTCTAACCAGCTACTCCTTTCTAAATGAATATTGTGGTCTGTACTTTTGTAAAATAAAAAAAGAAAAGATAGAAAAAGCAACCTACAAGGAAGCTACGAATTCAGCATTCGATTCGCCATCTTTGCAGAGAAAAATTCATTCGAGTTTTTAATGATTTAAATCATTAATATGCAATAGGAAAAACGTAAATAAAGCATCATAAAGTATTTATCTTGAAGACTGGACGACTATTAGTTTTTCTTTCCAGTTTATATATATACATATACATATAATATGAGATATTAAATGGAAAAGAGCCTCGAGGTTGCATCGTATTCGCTACTTTATGTAGAGTCGAATATTCTCTATAACGGGGAATTTAATTTATCTCGTGATATTTACATATTGATTGGTGTTAAAGAATTATTTTGAACGATTTCGATGTCCAGAATTCGTCGAAAGGAATTTCGCGTAANTCGTTACTCGGAAACTAATGCAGGATCAATTAAGGCAAATCTAATTTTCTCAATTAATTATCTAATAAGATATAGATAGACGAAATACCAAAGCTTAAAAATCGAGTTAACAGTAATAGAAGTGCAACGGAATCGATGAAAAATGGTGAAATTATCTCGGACTTTTAATAGATCCATAAATTTGTCGAACATTTCAAATTTCGGTCCCGGCGCCTAGTTATGGTCTAAATACAGACAATTAACAGGCTGACTAATTAACTCGGTCATAAATTATATATATAATTAATATTCATTAAGTCGAGAATTAAGATCGTAAAGGTTGCGCGACGTCGCATTTACCAAAAAGAAAAACTGTATATAAAGAAAGTTTTACTTGCTTTATTATACTTAATGAAACCGAAATAATTTATGGTTCGAAATAAGTTTTGTAAAGAAAAATATTTCATGGGTTATTTATGGATTTAAACAGGAAAATTCAAACAATGAAGAGTCAAACTTTCGTCCGGGATTCGTGATCTCTTTCCGCTTCCTTAATCTTTAGCAATTATAACTAGAAGTTTGACCTTTACTTAATAAGGTGTGATACTATAATAGTTTACTCTCTCGTGTACTGTATAAACAGTATTCTCTATCGTGTTGACACAATTTTGATTGAACATTTGCCAGCTTGTTCCGCATCACCTGATATCGTAAGTAGATTTTTTCTCCCCCTCCTCGTCTTGTAAAGACAGTGTTGGTTTTTGATGAATTACTGATTCTACATCGCTAATTAACTTCTTTACTTAAGAGTAAATTGCTAATAAGAACACGCATCACACGTGCTAGTTAAATTGGTGTGCAAGTTTGAACTTTTTTGAAAATTAGCTTCCATGTTGTAGAGAGTTTTCTTTAAAATTTTTAATTCTTCTAAACACGGGTTTTGTCAGAAATGGCGTTCTTCTTTAATATTATTATTGCTTGCATACTATAAACACGTTGGTTTGTTTTCAAATCTATTTGAATATTATTATGCAGACGCCATTTTCTTTCATTTTCGTGCATTATATGATTTATGATTCTTCTTGAAAGTATTTACAAAAATCGAACGTTTTTTCATTTCTAATTAAAATTTGAAGTGATAGTTATTTTGTTTTATTATAGTTTCTTACAAGGAACGATTTATGATACAAGAAATATGCTATATAATAAACATTTGTGTTCAAAAACACTTAAACCTTTGCATATAATTTAAAATGAGAGGTTATAATAATTGCAGTTTCATTTTATTTGAATGAAATATTTTTAATATTACTAAATATATATTTTGATATTATGCACACTTCTACATACAAAACCAAAAGTTCATTCAAATCTGTTATTAAATTTTGTATTCGTGAGCAAGTTTGTTTAAAAATTTGAAAAATAAAATCCTAAACATTAATATTTATTTATTATTATTTTCTTAAATTCTAATATACATTTACTGGCTTTGAAAAACTACTGTGAACAATATTTTTCTTATATAAAATTCACTAAAATCAAAGTATAAGTCAATTCATAATTCCCTTTTTAATCATATGAGACAACTATTTTGTATCTAGATAGACTAGAATATTACTGATATAAGTGATTGGACAAATATTTTATGTCAGAAAATCGATAAGTAACCAGAGTTCAGCGGAGAAATTGCCTTTACCTTTTTAAATTGAACACCACGTATTAATGGTTACACATAGACGACGAAAATGTCTATTCATTAGCCATTATACCCATTCTGAGTGACGAATAATACGTTACTTTTCCGTTCACCTTTTCATGATAATTACATCGACAGATACAAGGTAAAAAAAAAGAAATAAAAAAACAAGAAAATTAACTCTACTCCCTTTTGATTACGTAATTCGATCTGGAAGGGGGGGGTTAAATTTCTTTCTTTTTTTACTATTTTCTCCATGATTAATGCCTATTGTTTAGACAAACCCAGGGCCGAAACCAATACTTTTGACTGCATTGTGTGTAGTAAAGTGCCATTACTGCCAGGTTATTATCACAAAAGGCAATCCAGAAAGAAGGTAACGCTTTTTTGCAGACAATAAACAGCGTGTAAGAAGCAAAGTAGATTAAATTTCATTCGAGAGTGTAGACTTATTTAGAGGCGTACCATTCTTATCTTTACGATAATACACCTTCTCCCCCCATTTTTTTGCCATCGTTGTTTACTGGATTACACCTTTTCAATCATATTTTCTAGTACGTGATATTTAAATTAAAACTAGTGTAGTATCATTTTATCAAAGGAAATTTTTGGTATCTAAAGAAAATAAATAAGATTGATATTTTTTAAATTCTTTTATCTTAGTAACAAATAACTTACCTACAATCGTTACGTTATCTTTGAATGTACCATTCATTCTCTATATATAATGCATCCTAGATAAGTTAAATATACGAAAGATAAAAGTTGTGATATTCAATATTTATGTAAAAAGAAAAAAAAAACAAAGATTCATTTTTAAAATAAAGTCGAGAAATGTCAAAATTCTTTTTCGTTCAAGTAATGTTAATACTATTATTTACTTTACGTGTGTCTTCTTGCATTTTCCATGTTTTTAAAGCTAAAACTCGATGGTATTTTTATATTTTTTCATCACTAATAATGTAAATTTGTTGTTTCTTTATTTTTAAGAGGCTTTGTTTTTTATAGTTATTTAGTTTATTATTTACTTATTTCACATCATATCTCTTCGATTTGTTACTGTTCCTTAATACTGTTTTTAAAGTAACTTTCTTCTCTTGATACTTTTAATGTATTTTTTCCCTTTTTCGTCTTCTCTTTTGTTTCTTTTAAAACGTTTTTATTATTTTCTCAGAAACGGCAGAACTTCTTAGCGTGACTTTACCGTTATATGCATCTATTAGAATGAATAATTAAAAGACTAGTTCAGTAAATTTTAACTTTGTGAGAATTTTTTCTTGCATCTCCTGATGTGTGAGAAGAGAAAGAAAGCTTTTGTTACCAGATAGAAGTATAGTTTCTTCTAATGGGCTTCTTAAGTATTATAAAAAAAACTTTTTCCGGATTCCAATTAGTCCGGTTGGTCTTTCAAATGACTTATTATTCCAACTTGCTAATTAATGAATTTCTTCCTTAAGCCATTCTTCACCATCTCTAAAATTATCTTAAAAAATAAAGGGGAAAAAATTCAAGATGAAATCCGGAGGAAAATGCATTGAACATCTTAAATATAATTTATAGTCTGTCGATGTTCTGTTAAATAGAATCACCTTAATCCATTTACCACTTCCATCAATTATAAAACTTCAAATCTTTCCTAGAAAAGCGTGAAGAATATTTGTAGAAAGTGTTCTCTGTGAATAAAAGCTTTGTTAAATTCTATATTTTTAGATATTTTTCTTAAAATATAAGAAATTTTTTTTAAAAAATAAAAATTTTCTTCTACGGGTTAGAAACTTTTAGTAACGGATTTTTAACTGGAATTATAGACTAGACTCTTCTGAAGAATTTTATATCCCGAGATATTTCAAACTTCTCTAGCGATTAATCCTGTAAAATGCCATAAAAATAACATCTAAACTACTGCCGTACAAGATTTATATCCAAACATAAAAAAAGGCAAAGAGTAAAGATCATGCAGTAAATTAACGTTTGGATCCTTACATTTTCATGACAGTTTTACATGTTCCACAATTATATTGTCAAGGATAAACTCCCAGTGGTCGTTATAAGGTATGTTATGGCCATTCCTAATTGCCAGAGCATTGTTTATAACGGGCATGTGGTAACTGGTTACATTATCTATGACCGTCGATGGTAGAAGAATGAAGAAGTATCTTGCCAAACTCCTTATACTTCGAGTGCTTTGAACCAAGACCAAGCTCCTACGATAAAAGATGGGAAGGAACATCCAACAAAAATGAAAACTATAGGGAACCGAGGACTATTTTCAAACAAAAATTATAGTTATAATTCTTCTTTTATAGTAAGAACTGCCATATTTATACGCCATCTTCATCTTAAGCAAGTGAACTGTTCGAAGGATAATTGCTAAAAATTTAATAAATGTTAGAATCTAATAAAAAAGAATGTACACAGCGTCCCGACGGTAACAATTTAGAAGGAATGTATTTGAGAAGACAATAGAAACAAGTTGGGAAAGGATAAGCGGTGCCACGAAGAGACCACCCATCCACTTGAGTTAAGCTAGTGACGCAAACAACAGTTCGTGCAGTCAATCAATTAGGTGGAAATACTCAACTGCGACCAGGTGCTCGTTGTTGAACTAGACGTGTGAATTATCTAGAGAGACAGCTATCTAAATCCAAAGCTGCACTCCCTCTAACGGTTTAAAAATGTAGGCGATATATCAGGATCTACTACCAGCTAAGGTAGGAGAAAGAACAGACATCACTAGGCTGTTGTTGGCGAGGATTTGAAAAATATAATAAAAAATGAAAATATTCTCCAATATTCATCAAACTTTCAATCCTTATATTCGAATTTTATGTTTATTTGATGTAGTCACACAGTTTAAAATTTAATTATTTGCCTTTAAACATGATTTAACAGCTTTCATTTGCCGCATTATGTAAACAGCTTACAAAATTTGCCTGTTTGATTATATTGTGAAATTTACCTGATAGACGGGATTTAAATATTTTTAAAAGTAAATGTTATATTTTGTTAATTCATTTATTTTTAAAAGTTATTCATATTCAAATCCAAGAAGTTGTATTGTTCCAGTAACACTTTTAAAAATAATGCCAACTCACGGTTTGGGGAAGGAAAGACGAACAATAATAAGGAACAATCTCCCCGATATGTTTCGAAAGATCACGTGACCTAGCACACGTGCAATTTCAGATATAGAACAAAGAGGAACACGTGACTCTACTACACGATATTCGTGAATGATGTCAAGGGTACACGGGATAGGAAAAGGATGCAATTTTTTTTCTTTGCACATATTTCATTTTTTGACTTTTATTATTTTTTGTTTTTCCTTCGTCATCCCTCTACGAAAGAAAAATAGGTGTAACTAGGATTAAATTCTATTTAATCTGCATGTAAATGGATCGAAAAATACAAAAAAAAAAAAAAATTTCTTTGTATATTTAGCATCATTATTTTTGCTTGCTCAATATGCAAATCTAACTTTGTAATGAATATTTAAATATATAAAATTAAACTGATAAAATATTTCCACGTTTTATGTTAAAAATAGTTATTAAATTGTTACTTTAGTTTTAAAACAAGGCTATTTTATAATAATGTACTATACAATATTAAATAGCATAAAATAAATTAATTATTTTCATAAGATATTTAAATTCTTAAAATATTACTTAACATATTTACATCATCAAAATTGAGTAACTTTTGTATGAGTAATGAGTCATTTTTATTGCAAATTTACTTCATGAGTCAGTAACAAACGTAAACATACCTGAGATTTTTTTCTCATTTATTAATAATCTCTTGCAATTAAAAAAAAAATATCTTCAAAATTAACCTGAAAAATTAAAAAAATAAAAATAATTAATTTTGAATAATTTAATTTCCTTCACATTCAAAATATCAAACAAAATAGTGGATAAATTTGCAATTGTTATTTATAGAATAATCTGTTTATAGGAAACTTCTATAGAAATAAACAAATACTAGTGTTTTCATTCTCTTAAATTTCATATAATTTCACTTTAGCTAGAAATAATCACAATTAATTTATGTTTTTTAAATTTCTTTCCCTAATATAAATTATGGTGGAAAAAATTAGATGCTACCTTAATAACAAAACTATTGCCTCTTACTACAAAACTACCGAGCTCCCCTATTTAATACGAGTGGACCTTGCCTTGCTGAAATGGTTCGAGTTTAGGAAAAGCAGACTCAAGCATCCTAGCAGAAGAGATACGATGTCTGATGTTAGTACCTTCTCCTCCCTTATTTTTGCCAATTTCTATTTTTTTCTGAGTAGTTTCTAAAATTAACGGGTTGCTTCGATTGTGATCGTATAGTATACTTTTCCCTTCTCCGTTATCGATCATAATAATTCACCTGAGCACACTATCCGGCAACATCGCAAACGTTAACCTCACCCGATTCATCTCAAAAAAGTCTACGAAACATCGTAAGTACATGTTATTTTGATAAACCCAATTCAATTTCTGACACTCGATAGCGATCTTAAAGATGAGGAATTAATTCCGTTTCTAGTCGGGAAATTTAAAATATAAAATAAAATAAAGCGAGAGAAAGAAAAGAAAAAAAAAAAAGTTTTATTTCGAACGTATCATCGCTTCTACTTACATCAACCTGTAACAGTTCGGATTGATTTCGGTCGGCACTCCTAGATACTCCCTAGGGATGAAGTGTCACACTTAATCCTCCAAAGGATAGCCCATGTCCAGTTGGACAATTTTCGGTTGGCCAGCAAAACAAGCATCTCTGTCATCCATCCTGCGAGGTTACAGAACGAAATTTTTGAATTTTTCTTTTGTTTATTTTTTTCCTTCCATTTTTCATGTCAAATTTGTATGTGTTGTGTGTAAAATTTAACGTGACGTATGAATCTATATTTAAGCTATTCTGTTACTCGTTAATCAGCGATTACTTTTTTCTTTTTAATTTTTTTTAAAACTGTTTATGAATTGTGCTCAATTAGGAAGCACGCAAACGATGTATAAAACGAGAATAACAAAGAGAAAAATAGAAAGAAAAAAAAATCTGAGAGAAAAATTTAATTATTTACTTCTTACCTTTTTAAAATACATTTGCTTGGTTTCTCTTTAATTGTGGTTTATTTCACTTAACTGCAGTTTGTTGAGCGTTTGTTCGTCTTTCGTTAATTATGTTCGTTTCACTTTAATTATGTTTATTCCATTTATTCGTATTTATTTCACTTTAATTGTGCTTATTTCTCGTTAATTACATTCGTTTCTAGTAAATTGTATTTAATTTCGCATCATGTCCGTTTCATTTTAATTGTGCTCTATTTCGGCTTTTATTAAAAAGAAAATTATATAAAAAAATTTTTTTTTCTTTTTCTCTTCGCTGAATTGTCCACATTTTATAGTAATTAAATTTGTATCGCATTAACTTTATTCCAACACTAATCATTTGCCGTTAATTAAAATTACTAGAATTTCATTTTACTTTCAACTTTAATAAACTAAGAATTTTATTTTTTAACTAAAACTAAGAATTTTAACAAAATAATTTATGTTAATTTAATATTTATATTAAAAAATACTCGAACCTGGATTCACAAGCTTACTTTATAGAAAACTTATTTTTAAATAAAATGGATTTGGAGAAGAAAATAATTATAATTCCACAACATTTAATTCTTTTTTTTTTTGTCTTAAAGAGGAAAGCTATTTTAATTTTTATTTACGATTTTCCATTTGGGGACTATTAGCGGGGTGGGCCAAAATGCATTTTCGAAAACAGTTTCTGTAATTATCCCTGGATGGCGCTAATGATCGAAAAATTCTTTCCTTATGTGGCATTAAACTACGTGATTTTTCTCATCAACCAAGTAAAATTTCATTATGTTTGTTTTTGATTTTTTTTTCTCCTTCCTGCTTTAACTTACAGATTTTTACAGAGATGAAAACATAAAAAAAATTCTTCCTTTAATTAAAATTTACAAAGATGTCAGCACATTTAAAAACCGTTTGCAAATTGCAAATGGTCTTTTGTGATTAACTAACAAAAATTAGTATAAGCTAATATTTACAAAATTTTTATATTGTTTTTTTTAAACTATTTAAGTAATAATTAAATTTATATACATACTTTTTCTTCGCTTGTGCAGATAAAAATTTCTCTTTTGAACTTAAAGGAAAAGGAAAAAAAAAAAAGTGAAAAATTTATAAAAGTGACAAATCCAAAATTCTTGTGTCTGACATAGTTGAACAAGCTTTAAACTGAAAAGATTGCTACTTTACCTTGGCTTTAACTCCTAGCGACGGACATCTTTCCACTAGATAATAAAATCTGGAAAGCAAAAAACAAATTTATACCTAAGTTACATCTGGAACATAAATCTCAGTTAGAATTCCGTTCTAAAAAATAGCGATTTTTCTTCTTATTCTCAGAAAAATCTTAAAGAATTAAAGACTAAAATGAACTTTAAAAAAAATAAACAAAATTTTTGACGTTTAATCTTGAATTATCTTTAATTACAATGTCAAAAGTCCTTACTTTCCGTTCCTAGAAAGAAGAAATTCCTTATAGAGCTCATAGAATATGATACAGGAAATGGAAAAGTCTAGCATAAATGTCTTGAAGTAGAGTTAGCTATGATTTAGATACCTCGGTAGATTCTGTATCTTTTTAGATCCTGTAATGGCAGCATAAACCAACATAGTGTAGGGCAAGTTTAAATATTTATTCTTAACTACTCACGGTTGCAGAGTGTTGTTATGGCTATTTTTTATTCGAAACATTGTCACCACTTTTTTTTTTTACTTTTTTAGCAACTAGCAGATGTGACAACCATAAAAGTAAAGCTTAGAGTAAGATGGGTGACATTTTAGAGGTACCAGTCCCCCTAAGAATGTACGAGATGAAAATTACTCGATGCGAGAGGACAAATTTCATTTTTTTTAACATCATTCTCTTCAAAATCAGATTTCAGTTTTATGTTCAAAGCGAATGATAAGTATCCAATATTATTTTACTTATAGCAATTCCTACGTTTCGAAAATAAGGGAACGCCCTGTGTAAAATGAAAGTTACTTTACACTAAAATCTCGCTATAAAATAAGAAAAATAGAAAGAGAAAAAGAAAGGAAAAAAGATTTATTACTTAGTGCATGTTAAAGACACACCCATTTCTGGATCGAAAGATAGGTCCTATCAACTATTTATTTATCTTTACAAACGTGTAATGCCATAAAGAGGGGGTGTGGTGGGACTGTGCGCAGCGACTTGACTTTCGAAATCTTAGATCGGATTCGAATTTCTTCTATCTTCAGCTACTTGCTGCTTGCTATCTTGACCTGATAACCAAACGTATTATTGACAAATTTGGTCTTTGCAATGGCAATCCCAGAAGACGTGGGATGCTGACTTCTTCTAATTTTCACATGGGATTTTCCGCCTCGAGATTCGATGAGGTCCTTTTAAATAGGTTCACTTCTTTATCATCTATTGCCATTTATGCTTGTAACTTATTTTTGTTTGTAATAAGGTCATATATAAGAGGAAATTTCATTTATTCTTTATATTTATTCATATAATTATCACTTTGTATCAAAGCGATATTAATTAATTTTAAATTTTTAATAAAAGCAGCTATAAAAATTTTTTCTTCAGCTAAAACATTAAAAATTCTGTTGCATCTTCGTATAATAAATCGCTCGTGAAAAGTATTTTTTTTCTTTTTATTTTTTAAATATATTCAAAAACAGAAAAATTATTTCTAAAAATAAAATTTATTTATATTGTGCGGCGAAACAGTTCTAAATTGTTAAATATTCTCATACGTAATAAGTTGTTCCGTTGAGAAATATAAAAACAAATTTACCTAACTAGCAATAACTGAGTTTAAAATAAATTATTAAAAGAAACTATAAATAAAATTAAAATATGAAAAAAGAATTGTAATTTTTAGAATACAATTTAACTAACTCAATGCAGAGAAAGGGAGGAAGAAGAAGAGAAGGAGGAGGAGAAGGAAAAAAAGTTTAAAACTTAGGCGAATTTATAATTTAAACAACATTCGTAATAACAGCAACAATAATAAATGTTAGCTCTATAACATTTAGCCTATAAATTGGAGAATTTCTTTTCTCAAATAATAAATTAGACAATTCCCAGAAGGCAAAGTAGATCAAATATGCAAATAAGTAGATGAAAGAACTGTTACCTTATTAAAGTAGAAACAAATTACGCTGCCTTAAGGGAACTCCTTTCGAATATATGTATTGTTCTGTTCAAATAAGACGAAAGTAATTAAATTTTCAGCTATTTTAATCAAAGAATGTTGAAAAATATTTTAACATCATCTGTCATGACGATCTTTGCCAAATTCTATCAAGAAATCACATTTACACACGACCAAATTTCGAATACTTGTATCTAGAGAATTTTGATAGGGACATGTTAAAATTTAAATTTTCTCTCCTTGACAAGAATTTGTTAATGCTGTCACTTTGAATGATTTTAATTCATTTTATATTGTAATTTATTTTGAATTTATTGCATATCATAAATTTTTCTTCGCTCGTTTCGGATTAATTTAACATTTTGAAAAATTAAAAAAAAATTATTAATAAATTAAGCAAGCAATTAAATAAGCAGAAGCGAATATTTTATCAGCTTTTAAATATAATTTTAAGTAATTATTTAGCTAAAGATAATTAAGACGTAAGTAATTTTATCTTTTGGCATGACGCGAAATCGCGTCGCCTAGCGCGTAGTTTATCGCTTCCTAAATTAAAATTATTCGATGGATATTCTTACTTTAAATTAAAGATATACAAGTTTATAAAATAAAATGTGTTTTTAAAAGATTTAAGAGAGAAGATAAATCATTATTATCGAGGATTAAGCTGCGAATGTTTGCGGAACTCAATTTAATGCGCAGGATGGTATCATATGATAAGATTGCTAATTTGTGCAAATATTTTTATTTAAGAGCGATAAATATATGTTTAACTATGTCAGTAGATCTAGATCAATGGAAAGGCGTTAATCCTTTAGATTTCAATCTCCAACCGGTGGGTCGCGAGAAATACAGTAAGGTCGTCCTACTGTATTGGAAATTCGTGTCATTATTCAAAAAAATTTCGTTCCTAGATAACTATTCCCCCTTTAATATGCTAAAAGGAAACCATCAGTTAAAATGGGTTGGAAAATTCTGCATTTGATATTTATTTACAGCGGTAGTTCTTAGCTTTTTCCGCTGTCCCTAGCCCTTGAATTTTTAAAATGCACTCACGCATCCCGACAAAAATTTAAGTGATAGCGTTACATTCACCCATTTTAGGTGTATTTTAGCCAAATTTTAGGTACAACTAAACGATTAAAAAAAATTTACTAGTACCTATTCATTAATTTAAAGACTAGATTGGGGATTTCAACGTGAATATATATACTTACACATTTAAATTCGATATTTGTACAGTTTTATTATAATCTTATTTATAATAAAAATCTCGCTTCTCAGAAAATAAGATTTAAAAAATTCAATAATAAAAAGAAAAAAAAATTATATCTAGACATGGACTGAGAGACTTCAGCAAGACATTTGTCTTGTAGAAGTCTCTCAGCCTCCGGAGGTGCGTGCATCCCCAGGTTAAGAATTACTGATTTAAAGCGTTATCACTGCAACATAGGATATTAATGATTTTATCTTAACTGGACTTTATTAAAAGTAAATAACAGTATATATTTATACTAAATTATTGCAGTTTTTACTACACATAAAATAACATAATAAATTTTGCCGACTACAAGTTGAATTTATTACAAGTTTAAGAGGGAATAACACTAGAAATAATCATAAAATTCTAATTAATTACTAAAAATTACTAAGTAATCTAAAAATAATTCCAATTTTAAGAGAATTTATCTTCGCTTAATAATACGAGATCAATCCTCAAGTTTAATATTTACCAATATAATCCGGTTACAACTTTGTTTTAAAAGAAGAAAAATGATAACAACGTAATGATTTTCACTGGAAATGAAATAAAAGAAAAAAAAAGAGGAACTTCTCCGAATTTCCAGCTCATCAAAAAGTGAAAGGAAAAAAAAAAAAAACAAAATAAAAGAAAAATAGAGAAGAGGAAACATTGCCGAAGTTTAGTTGGAAATAAAAATGACTTTCTACTCTCTCATACATGAAGTGAAAACTTTCTGTGGCCTTTCATCTATCAGCGGTCCCATAGAAATATTTGGAAAGATCACTGACCCTGTATTCGTCGGGAAGTGGGAAAAAAGGAAATACTTATTTTGGATGCGGTCCAGAATCTCCATCAGCCACAGGAGGACAGCTGGGTGTCCACTACCACACATCATACACACTTCTATATGTCTCTAGGGTAGATAGAACTGTAGCAGCACCCGATGTGTTTACTTTTGAAAGAGAATTTTTGTTTATCTACAATGTTACCAAAATCGAAATTTTTATTCGACTCAATTGTGTATACTTTCCCTATAAATCTTGCCCTGAAAGGAATAATATAAATAGAATTGAAATCAAGTTGGCACACTTTTTTTAAAATACTTTTTACAGGCTTTAAATTTAGTTTAGGAGGTGCGATCTGATTGAATTATTTTTGGTTTAGGAACCTGCAATCTTCCTCTATCACGAATGGCTTTTTTTTAAGGGTTTAAATTTTATAAATCTCTACATTTTTCTATCGTATTTTTAACGATCCTTCCGTGTTTATTTAAATTAAACTTTCTTTGTTTTTGTTTAATTAAGTTATTAAATGTTTTTTATTCCTATCTTACTCCATGTTTCTTGTTTATGTAAAATTACAAACAAATAAAAATTTAAATCACAATATGTAATAGAAGTGTAAATTATTCAAATAAGGAAAAATAAATAAACAAATGAAAACTTAAAATTTAAAAATTTCCAGATTTTTGAATTTTAATGCTTTTATTTTAATTAAATTTTAATTGAAATTTTTTTAATAAATGTAAATGATTTCACTTTTAGCAATTATTTAATTGCTTTTTTTTTTAATCTTAACTTTTGTAAATAATTATATTTTAATTTTTCTTTCATTTGAATTACAATTTAATATTTTCCATGAAATAAAATTAACGTTCTGTAATATTTAAATTGTAATAAGTTTTATTGAAATTATATAATAANCTTATTTTAAAAATTACATTCATCATATTAAATTTTAAAATTTTCATAAAAATGGGGATTTAATGTAATTACAAACTACTTAAAAATTAATTATTATAACTATTATAATTAATTTTTTAAAGATTTTTTTTAAAGCTGAACTTATCTTAATTTAAAAGAGGGAAAATAGTAGAAAAAAATCATTTAAATTCATGCTTTAATTGTCAAATTTTTCTTTAAATTTTGAAGAAATTTATGGGCTACTACGTAATTTTGAAAAAAAAATTCACATTTTTTAAGTGCAATAACCTCTGTATGAAATAAAATCATTTGCCTATTTATTGGAATATAATAAAGATATTCAGATAGTAAAAAAAAAATAATCAAAAGTGAATTTCTTTAATGATCTTTGAAGCAGAAAACAGTGAAGAAGTTGTGAAAAGATAATTGTTAGAAAAAATCTTATGAAAGCTGATGATCCTTAAAAAGCTATTAATTGTTCTTATTATCTTTTTAGTTGAAAAAATTTAATAATAGAGAAGATAAAGAATTAATTAAAATCAATTCTAAACCTTCAGAAATTATTTAAAATGAAAAACTTTAAAAGTTTAATCTATCGATTTTAATTAAAGAACACAAGCTTTATGTACAAATTTCATTACATTTTCTATTCAACACTTTAAAGATTTTAAAACCTGTTTTGTAGCTTATTATTTAGTTTTAAAAACAAATTTTTATGTTTAAAAATATTCTATTTATATACATAGACGTCTGCAAAAAATTTTTCAAGGAGCAAAGCGTGGAGAAAAATAATTACATTCGTAAATGTTTATTTAATTATTTACTTTTTGGGGAGATTTTTTCACAAGTGGATTATGGAATACAGTATTGCATTAAAAGCATCCCATGGTGGAGGGTGTAAAGTTACATATCTCAATCATTTTTACAATTATAATTTGTAGAATCTGAGCGTTATCCTATGGGCAAAAAGGGCAATTGTCTTGAGTCCCCAACAACAGGGGAACACAAATCAATCTTTTATAAACTCTTTACTGTACTAAGAATATCGAAATTTAAATTTGGGACACATCTGGGGACCCTAGATTGCCGGTGTGGCGCAGTCGCAGGGTGCACTGGCACAACGCAGAGGTCGAATTAAAAAACGAAAGAGGATACCGGAGATCCCCAAAATTTCCCAACAAAAATGTTTGAAGACAACACTGTTCCCTAATTCGAATTTGCCAGGACTCCTTGAAGCTATAACGCACCAGTGTTTTTTACTGAATCCCAGGAGAGGCACGTGCCCATTTTCCCCTCTGTGGACGCCCATATATGTATAAGTTGAATAGAAATTAAAATGTATATAAAACTTATATATATATATATATACACATGGGCGTTCACAGAGGGGAAAAAATGTATCCTCCTGCGATCCAGTAAAAGCAGTGGCGCATATAACCTCACAACACTAATATGCTACAACACTCTAAAGATTTTAAAGTGTTGTAGCATATTATTTACTTTTAAAAACAAATTTTATGTTTAAAAATATTTTATCTATTCATCACACGTTTAAAATCGATGTATGAACTTTATAATTATCATAAATATTCTTGTAGAAATGAATACTTCCTTAATAATCACTAGTCGAAAATATGGTTATAAAACTTAAATATTTATTAAAGACAATTCTTCTTACTGAATGAACCATTCTTTCATCTTTAGTTACAGAAATTTAATTGTAGATCATTTTCTATGATATATAATTTGCTTAATTCATAACTCTTGTCAAAATTCAGGAAGCATCTCTACGATAATTAAATAATAATTGATGGTTCTTTCAATGATTAATTTTGATTTCAGACTATATTTTCTCCGGAACTTTACAATTTAAATTTTATTATAACTTATATTTATAAAATTCATTCCGTTCGTCTTTTAAGACATTGTTACGTCGTTAAAATTATCCCATTTTCATATTTTAAAATTGTCACTTTAAATTATGAATTTAATTTATAATTTTGTCGGTAAAATGTATCCAAAAATATATAAAATAAATAGCATATTTTTTAACTTATATAAAAATATTAAATTAACAATTTTTATGTATTAAATTAATATCAAAGTTGCGTAGAACTTAGTCATTAGAAGTGTTTTTTAGATATTAATTTATCAAAATAATAATATTAAAAAAAAGATAAAAAATTATATTTTAGAAAATCTCATTTCACTTTTTATAATTTACAATTTATCAAAAGAAAAAATAAAAAAGTAAACTTATCTTAATAGATTTTAGATCATTATCAACTAAAAGCACGAAAGAAGGAAACGAAGAAAGAAAGAAAAAAACCAAGTAAAATTTTAGAAAATTTAAATGTAATCAATAAATTAGCATAAAAAAGTGGAAATCTTCATAACTTGATTTTTAAGATGGTGGATAATATATTATTATTGGGTTGTAAGAAGTGTTTATAAGTGGTGATGGGGATGCAGAGGTGTAGTTAAAACAAATCAACGGCTTGATTCATGTCAACAGCTGCACTTTCTCTCACAAGTATCCAGTCGATAACTTTGGCAACTTTCGATCTATCTACTCAATTGTATAGGTATATAGTACGTCATTTAACGTCAACTTTTCTATAGAATGTGCCATTTGACACGATCACTACTCTTCTTTTCTTTTTATTTTTTCTTTTTCTTTTCCTCCAAGCTCCTCTTTTCTTTTCATATCTTTCCACTATTGTTTCTTTATGTAGAAGAGTCCCCGAGTTTTTATTGATTGCCGAAAATATTTTTCTTATTGATTCTTCCGTCATAAATATTTTTGTTTTTCAAAAGAATGAGATGTTTTTATTTTAAAGAAGGAGGAAAAAATCTCTAGATAAGTATACTTTTTTATTATAATAAAAAAAGGGGGGAAGTATTACTAGATTTTTTTGATCTTCCGTTTTGAAGGCTTATAAATAAAAAATTAAAAAGAAAAAAGCCCAGTTATTTTATTTAATCACTGTACAAAATATTCTTTATATTTATAAATCTACTGTAAATATTCATGGAAAATTTTAAAACAAATTAAAATTTTATGCTAAATATATTAAAAATATTGCTAAAGGATTTTAATCAAATGTTTATTTTTCTAGTGGCGGATTTTTTTTCGATATTACTTATATTTTAATACAGTTTTTTAAAATTAAATATTTAATAACGTTAAAATTATTTTTTTGTTTAAAAAAACCTGCTAAATTCATATATAATTAATGAAAATAATGTAAACAAAATGCTGAAAAAAATACTGAAAAAATAATAAAAAAGAAAAGAAAACACTTAATCTTTTTCTTTACAGGATATATTTTTAAAAATTTACATTGAGAAATACATATTTTATCAATAAAAATATTTACCCAGAAATATTTTTATTCACAAAATATTTCTCGATCATAAAATACATATCATAAAACTATCATTTCTATTATTAAATATCTGAAAGAGATACTTTTACATTTAGGAAACAACCAATTTCCTTGTATTTTTCAACATTTCATAAAATATTTCCTACACTGTAAACAACAATTAATCCATTTTTCCATTTGTTAAATATCATATTAATTTATAAAAAAAATCAACGAAACAACAGGAAAAAAAATTATTTTTTGTNTTAAAAAATTCAATAATAAAAAGAAAAAAAAATTATTTTTTGTCATCAGAACATACAGGAAAAAAACTTTAGCAAAATAAACTAACAAATTTAAGATATTTTACTTAATTAAAAGGAGTTTTTATTGATTTATACTCAAACAAGCATTATATTCATCGCGATAATTTTGTTCCTAATTATTTTAATGATGGAGAGCAAAATGGTAATCACAACAGTTAATCTCTTTTAGAGTTAATTCTGTATTCTCTTTCCCTCCCCCCATTTTCAGTTTTTCTAAAGTACTTGAAAGAAAATGTTCTGTTATTTTAAAATGAAGATGAATGATTGAATAATGTATAAAAATATTAGATTTGTTTAGATAAATCAAGAGAAGTTTGTAGAAACATGGAGAAAATAAATCACTGGAAAGTTTATTGATATTAATTTCTGGGATAAGAATATATACTTATTAGCTACATTAAAGTTAGTTGGAGGAGAGAAGGGGAAACATAACTTCCCTTCGTTTCTCTTAAGTAGTTCCATTAGGAAGTACGTGTCATTCTTGGATAAAATTAAGCACGAATTCTTTGAATGGATATCATTCTTGAGAATATTCTTTTATCTGTAATCACCGCCTCTACGGATATTATCCAGGAATGTTAAATTTCCTTTTCCAACTTTTGCTCTCTCTAAATTTTTACATCCATAATAAAATTCTTTATTCTTTAAGAATACAAAATTGGAAGTAGTCTAATTTCCTGCGGAGTGGAACTATTTTAAATATGTCTTCGGTATAATTATGGATTTTTTTCTTTAATTTTTAAATATTAGATGGTGTGTTAAAATGAATTTTTACCTTTAGAAGTCAGCTCAGATATGATTATTTTAACTTTTCTATCTATTAATATCTTATACTGAAAAAAAAATTTCATAAAAATCCTTGAACTTTAAAGAATTTTCAATGAATCATTTTTCTATTCGATAGATTAAATCTCAGTTTAAAAAAAGGTTTAGGCCTATATAATCTCCTATAAGATGATTATTGATATTTTTCAAAAGTTTAATTTTATAACTACACAAATGCTGACGAAAGAACTAGCCAAAGTCGAAACTTTCTCGACTAACCTTTTTCAATTTAACAAATAATTTTCAAGACCTCAATTATGGTTTTTTTATATATTTCAAATGATAGTTATAATAGAGGAGGTTATCCTATATTTCTAGCAAAATTAATGGATGTAGTGCATTCAAGGGACAATACATCATTTTAGATAACTTTTGCTATTCGGGAGAAGAAGGATAAAAAGAGGAACTCCCACTAGTCCATGTAGAAGTATAAAGAGTTACCTTTTAAAATCGCCGTCCAATTTTGGCTATGAAGGTACACCGACCTCTCTCTCCGATTGACTGCAATCTGTTAGACTTTAATCGATATACAGTATGCTTTGGCTGCACTTCTCTCTCATATAGAGTGCGATGGACCATAAATGAAAGATAGGATGCAAGAAAAGTGTTTTTTTGCTCTATTTACATTGTCACCAATATAAAGTTGCTCCCACTTCAGTCCCAACGCTTCCAAATAGCTTACAACTCACTTTATGAGAATTCTTCTTGTCTTACAAACTTAACTAACTTAGTAGTTAATTAAACTTAGTAGTTCTTAAAAGATTAAATTAACGTAATCGCTTGTCTATAGGAAATTTGATCGATTTTCTTAAACAAAAGAAGAAGAAATAGGAAAACGGAAGAGCCAAATTTTATATTTAATGCGACATTTTCATTTGATTTTCAAAAATAAAAATACTGAAAACAGTTTTTCTTTTATTCAAACGTTGTGTTCAGTTTGTCTTTTATTTTTATTTATTTTTTTACAGTGAAAATGCTTCACTGCTATCAGTCTCTTTCTTCAAAGTGAAAACCTTTGCACCACTTTTATCTTTTGCTATATTGAAAGTTGCACACACTTTTTGTTTTTTCGTTTCTCTTTAAACGAAAATGCTTCAAGAGTTTTCTTCTTTTGTTTAGAAGAAAATGATGCACCGTTTCTGTCTACCGTTCTAAGAAGAAGAGGGAGAGGAAGAAAAAAAAGGTCAACAGTGTTCAGTTTTGTGTTTTATCCATAAGAAACCAGTGTTCAATTTTTGATCTGTCCAAGAGAAAATCCAAAAGTTTGACACGAGAATATTTCATCGAAGCCATAACTCAAAACTTAAAAATATTTTGACGAATCGTTATATAAAACGCTTTCAAGGAAAAAAAATCGAAAATATTCCCCTAAAAAGAAAGAAAGATTTTAACATTCACTCTTAGATTTAAAAAAAATGTTATTTTCAAAATTTACAAAAATTTGTTTATATATNTTTTCACTTATATTCTTCATTGTTTCTTATTTTCTGGAGGGTCTCTGAGAAGATTTGGTATTCCTTAAGTCTTTTCAGAACTCTGATGTTATATATATATATTTATAAAAACTTTTTTGTTTTAATATAAACTAAATCCTTCTCTGAATTTACCTCTTGAGAAAGTGCAGCTGTTCGTTATGTTCCACTGTGTTATTATCTTCCTTAACAATGCTTTCCTTTATATGGCGTGTGGTCAATGTATAATACGTGCAAGAAATTCGGTGCACCTTCCCCTTCAAATGCATCTGCACTTTCAATCATTGTACATTAAAAATGTTTGTTTTCATCCTTTTGTTTTCTTTCTTTTTAAATATACACTTTACAAAATTTCTCTGTAAGAATAATAATAAACAAATAATTATCACTTTACTTAAGTGCTCTTAAGCCCGTTAATCATCAAAGGATATCCAAAATGAAAGTTTTATCTACAATACTCCCTATTGAAAGCTTCTATCCGGATTGAAATATTGCTTCAAATATCAGTAAATAAAAAAAATAAAAAATGATTTTCAACTGATTGTTTACTTCCGAAATCACAATACCATTAACCGCAAGAAGTGCCAATTTATGGTCGCAGGTGGCTAAAAGAACGATGCTAAAGTTTGGAAAATTTTGGATGGTTTTAGAGAACAAACCATTTGGACTAGTTTTATGGTTGTTTGAAGTTCTTTGTCCACTTTTGAGATTCACCTTAAAGTGTTTCCAACTTAAAATTTTTAAAAGTTATTGCTATTTTTTTTTACGGTGTGAAAACATTATAAAACCTGCCTATTCCCGGAAAATAATCTTTCAAAATTTCCCGAAAATTGAATTTTTTTTTTATTTTTTGGAATAATCGAAGTGTAAGTTTACCCTATTTAATGTAAAAATAGTTTTTCATCCATCTTTCTCATTTGGTTTGTCGAAAAATAATGAATACAAAGGAATTTTTCCAGATGGTTTTTATTGAAGAATGTTCATTTCTTAACTGTTTTAATCAAGACTTTTTACCATAAATTTCTGTTAAAATAAAAATAATCAATAAATAAAATATTTGAGTAGTTTAGATAGAGTTGACTACTTTATTTCGATTACTACCAGTCTTTCCTGTTTGCAGAGAGAGAAAGAAGAGCAATGAAACGTGTGTATATAATATATAAACTTTTTATTTTTCTGACTCAAAAATACTATAAAAATGGCATTTTTGAGAGTGAATGATACAAAAATCTGTTGATCTGAGGGGTGTAAAAATGTCACGGCTTCGATAAATCGATTAAAATGATCCCGTGATCCAGGATTTAATTTACCAACCAAAGCATTCTAAACTGGTTAAGCTTAGGGGTTTTGTGTGTAGTAACATTTATATTCTATGCTGTCATGTAACAGCCTAGCAATCGATGTAAGACCCACTCTATCGATAGACATATACAGAAGTACAACCATCCCTCTGTTTGTTGATGGTTTCTCGAACAAATATTGTCTCATTCTATAATATTTCCGAATATCCTTTGGGAATCTGAGGTTAAGTCTACACATCGAAAGCCCAAAGCTATGTAGTTTGCTATCATTTTGGCACTTATCCAATTTACTTGTGTTTCCTTTAAATATTTATAGTTTTTTAATATTTAAAATTGCAAATTTTGTAATTCTTCAAATTCTAAAAAGGTTATTTCGTTAAACCGAATATTTCAAACTTCTATCTTTTTATTTTTCACTTATATTCTTCATTGTTTCTTATTTTCTGGAGGGTCTCTGAGAAGATTTGGTATTCCTTAAGTCTTTTCAGAACTCTGATGTTATATATATATATTTATAAAGAAAGTTTTACAAAGTATATTCACGTTTAGAATAAAACAAAAGGAAATGCAAATTTGGGATCATTTATTTTTTCCCACCCATCCTTTTTGTTTTAGGTGTGGAAGAATATATTCTAGCAATTCTTGTACAATTTTATACCAGAAGCAATTTGTATTCTACTTACGAACATATAAGTGTAGTTCCTTCAAGAAAATTAACGATCGTGATTTGAAAACGCGAAAGATACATCGTAATGCAGTCACGAAAAAGTTTCTTTTCTGTTTCTGCACTTTGGTTTTTCGTTTTATATATATTTTTCCAAGATGCAATTCGATCCTCTTCGAATTTCTTCTAATAAGAATCTTGTTATTTCCAGATTATCCGTCTCTTTTTTCAACCCTCTTTATTTCGTTATAACGAGAATCTAATTGAAAACTTCATTATATCATTATATTTTATTTTTTTTTCCAAAAGTATATCCCCTTGTATCCGAAGTTTTCTAATACAAATTTCATTACAAAAATCTTATTTTAACAGCAAACACGATATAATGAACTCTTCTAATAAAAACTTTATATAGTCAATCCTGTATTATCAATATTTTTTCCTGTCAGACAATCTTTTCATTCTTTAAAAGTATGTTTTAATGAATTTCAATTGATAAGAATTGTATATTTTATTGTAGATAATTATTACATAAATGATTATAATTTAAATTTAAAATAGCGAATAAAAATAGGTGTGCAAATTTGCAATATCGAAAGAAAATTAACGGGTTCGGGACTAGAAAAAATTATAAGTACGATGTAAACCATACGTCACTCGTTCGCTTTGTGTGAATTATGAGTCCTTTGAGACTTGTTGCGGGACAACTAGGGACGTTTTTATAGGAAGAACCATCGTGGCTCTGCTTCCAAGTAATTACTCTCTGGTATAAATAGAAAAAAGTATGAATCCGCACCATTAAGCACAGGGTATTGGAGTTTCTTTCTCAAAGGGGACTAATGAAAATTTGCTTTAAATTTCTTGGAAACTACTTAAAAAACCGTATTATATTGAAGGCTGGCGCTCATCTTTCCGGTCATTTAAAGAGAGATATAGATAAATTAGTCAGGAAGCTCATCTCGTCACATTACAAGTGGCAGATTTATTATTCGATCAATCATAACTACAGTTTATGCTCAATATAACTAGTAATCCTGTAAGGGACTCAATTACAAAATTTTGATAGGAAGGAACTTAACAATAAATCGGATAATCTTCATATTTCTAGGAATAAATTCCGATTTATTCTTAAGCCCTATTGAAAGCGAAGGAAAGCTAAGCTACGCCTTTGCTTCCACAGCAGGATTTCTATATATAAAAGGCTGAGTGTCTCCCCGTGGGTAATTGGCGGTGGCCACCCACAGTTCTATGAAGCTATCAGCCTGATTGATGAGATGGTTTGAAGGAACTTGCTGCAGGTATACCTTTGGGCTTAAGAATAAATTGAATGTTGAATTGAAACTTGTTAGAAGTGAATAGAGGATGGCTTATTTCTGCAGCAATTGATAGCTTTATATATTATTCCTGAATGTTATAGAAAGGATGGAAACAAATTATTTCCAAATTTCATAACCCGAGAACGGTTTACTGACTTTTATGGCTCAAAAACTTGACTAGAGTTGTTAAAAATCTAAATCTAAAACGATATTAAAATTTTCACCTTATAAAATTTCAGTTATTTATATCCCAGGAGAATACGAGTAGTAAGAACCACAGCGAACCAAAATTTTCAAGTCGTCAGAAAACCTAACACCTATTTCCTGGTTTTTATTGAAAACTCAAAAATAAATCGACTATATATAAGAGGGCCATTACATCAAAAATGACATTTTTGAGCTTGGAGGGTCTAACTCTCAATTGAACGCATCACATAAAAAAAACTTGAGTGAATCCTAGCCAAATAGGGTGCATACCGTATTCTGATGGGAAGAAGAATTTCCTGTTAAAAAAAAAAAGCCGAATTTTCAGCCCTCCTGAACTTTTAACCCTCCAGGGTATTAGATCCCCTCCATTCCCCTGTTCATAATCCCTACCTGATCTTCTCTCCACCCATATTGCCAGCAGTATTTGTTCACAAACAAGCACCTGGAGCTTTGTGTCCTATACCTCGTTATTTAGGATATTTCTTTCTCGCTCTCCACCCCAGGGTGTATTTGCCTTGCCTCTCACAACTTCTCAACAGTAGCAAGTTGTTAAGTGTAGTTTTACTTACACTCAATTGATATTGCAGTAGTAGGCCTATCCAATTGTTTCTCTGTTATTAGCTTTAAAACGACTTATATGTAGCGGTCCTTTAAGCGGTTTTTTCTCTTGTATTTCCAAACTAATAAAGTTTAATCTCAAAGAAGTAATTGAACAAAAATGAAGAGAGAGTAAAAAATTTTCACTTTTTTGGAAGACTTGAAAAGTGAAAACTCTCTTACACAGCTTATATTTCGTTATTGATACAATTACTTTACTATGGAAACAATACATCTGCACTTTAACCTGTGGAATCTAGGACGATAAATATACGTGATAGAATACTTTATAGGATATAATGTTAGCATTTTTTACATTTATATTGTGTAATGCTATATAAAGCAAGATTACATCTGTAGGATACAATAATATCGATGTTCAAAATCTTATAAGACGATAATATATAATATGCCAATTTTTTAGGGCTTTTATATGGTAGAAAATGCAGGAAAGACTGATAAGGAATATAATTATGTCAAAAAATAGAGTAAGATATACACATACTAGCAGGAAATTATTTAAGAATAGATTGACATATAAACTAATACAATCGGAGAGGTTTTTATCGTGTGATTAAGAACCTATTAACGTTCAAGATACAGAAATCCATATCACCTCGGAAGACATTTAGATAATTTTAATTAATTTTTTAATCTTGAAAAGCCAACAAAGCAATGGCAATTTATCCGATACCATAAAATCAAGTCGCAGTTTGTAAAGTATTAACAAGAGTGAAAACAAGGGAGACTTTTTTATTTTTTTTTTTCTGTCAGTTATCCAGAAATAATTTCCGGCTTCTGTGTTTATCACCGAGTGACTGAGGGAGATTAGAGCAATATTGACAAGGAACCACTTGACCCGTGAGCTTTAAAGGTATCATATCGCAGTAGCGTTAAAAGAGCATGAGTATCTGAAGCACCCACTCCATTCTATCCGATCCCCGAGGTGACTCTTGACGTCACTGCCCATCAGCTCATTATTGGAACAATTGCCATTTTGGATGACCCCGCTACAAATCTTCCTGGTTTGTTAGCGTTGCCACCCTTTCAGTTAACGTCACCTGTTCTGTAAAGTTTTGCAAAGAATCTTGTAACCTTTCAGCTAAAGAAAGTTCTTCAATTTTGGAACAGTCAAAAATAAAATAAAATAATAAATGAATAAATAAAATTTTTACATTTTAGGAAATGTTTGTTATTCGAAATTCTAGAAACTTGTGAAAATTTTCTAAATTTATTCTAAGTAAATTTTTGGAAAAAATTTTCAAGAACCCAATTTGTCAAAATCCCGAAAATTCTTTCAGAAATCTTGCATTCTATTACACTTTTTGCTGTTGGGTAATATTTTAAGAATATTTTCAAGGAGCAGAAGTGCGTAAAGATCATACAAAAAAGAACAAAACGAAAAATAACGTATAGACGAGGAGATAGTAAATATTTTAAAGAAATACAAAACGCATCGATAGTAAATATTTAGAAGGGGGAAAAAATATTGTTGACTATATATTATAAAAAGAAATTCTGCAAAGAAAAATCTGCACGATACGGAATTTTGAATAGAGAAAAATGTGGGATGTAAAGTCTTAGATACGAAAGTATCAATCATAAAATCTGAAAGTGTACGTGGATATTCAAAAATGGATTAGGGAAAAATTTTCATTTTAATATTAAAGAAAAAATAATAATCTAGAAAAATTTTGATTCGATTTACTTTAATCAAATCTTAATAACGACTCAATTAAATCAATCGAAAAATTGCCTGCAAAATTTATTACTTAGACAATACAAGAGAATTTGGTTGTTTCAAAAATTAATGAAAACTCATAATTTTCAATAGAAATAATTTAAGAAAGAGGAAATAAAAAATCATTTAAATATGCTTTCTTATTTTAATTTAGTTTTGGGTATTTTTAAATCACGCGATTTTCGGTAAATTTGACAAGTGACTGTCACGTGAAGAGGAAGGGAAAAAAGTGAAAGTGGATTTTATAAACGATTTACTTTGATTATATTAAATGTATATTTGTTTTTTAATCTATTTTAACTTACTTCAATTAAATAGAAATCGAAAATTCTAAAATAAAACGAAAAGAAAATCCAAAATGAAATAGTTTTTTATTTTCTTTTCTTTCTTTCTTCCTTTTCGTTTCCGAAAGAGTGTTTCTTAAAATAAAATGCAAGAAAATAAAAATATAAAAATGAAAACAACTCTTTCCAATAATTACATTTTCTCTGTTCTTTTAAAGAAATTAAGTAGTAGGGGGAAAAAATATAATAATAATAAGCAGAGTAATTTTTCTTCTTCTTCTCTTCCTCTCTTTCTGCAATAAATATTCGGGGAAAAAATAATAATATACTTAACACATACAAAAAAGCAATATTTATTTATAAATTTTCTCACAATTGTCCCTATATCTAATTATAATTTTCTTGTTAATTTTGGAAAATTAGCTTTAAGTCTGTTCTAATATAGAGTATTATCAGAATTATTTAAAATTTGATAATTCCTTAAATATTTAATAAATTACATATAAATTGTTTGTGTTATATATTATCAGCAGAACAGGAAATGATGTCACTTGTGTAGAATTCAAAATATGTACAAGATAGAATAATATATAGCAGAGAATTATATCAATGTTTAGAATCCAGATATTTACAGGATTAAATGGAATTCGGAGTTATCTAATAGTATCAAATGCTAGTTAGCTATAGGATAGTGTATTAATTTATAAATATTATAAGATATATCTATAAATATACTTACGCTTTATCTGTTTATTGAGAAGCTAGGTATCTGTAGGATAAAATAAAATAAATAAGTACATGTGATACATAAATCAAAGTCTATTATTCATACATTTGCAAATAATTGTTATTCTTAAACAGTTAAATGAAGTAAAAAAAATCTAGTCTAGTTTAGTATACAGTACACACACAAAAACACAATCACAATCTGTTTTCTGTGTGGGATTACACAATCTTCCATAAATATGTTTAATTCTAATTAAAACATATGGTTTGGTTATGGAAAGACTTGATTGAGATTGTACTGAGGATAAATATATCCTTTTCTCTATTCCTGTAAATGAATACGTGTGTTGTACAGGAAGAAATATGATGAACGGGTCAATACATCAGAATTAAAACCATGGTTATACAAGAAATTGATACCAAAAGACCTTATTTCTACACTCGAGTTTATAATTTTAATGTTACTTGTTTATTAAGGATATCAGTTAATCAATTAGCACATGAATTTAAGAGAAAATATCACTTGTAGAATTGCGATTAAATTACTTGTAGTATATGAATATCTTTTAAAAATTCTACAGTATTTATTTATAATTATAAAAATATATACAAAAAGACAAAATCGCTATACAAAACCCGGAATATAATTATAAAATAATATATAAGTATTTTTATCTAAAGGATGTATTATTAAATATTAAAAACATTTAAAATCAAAGATAAAACAACATTACGATATGCAGCTTAATGAATTAGATCAATTATCGAATTTCTAAACCTAATTAAACTTATACAGTACAAATTATAATAGCATATACATTATATCAATAATAAAATACGTTTAATTTAATTATTTTGTACTAATTTTAGAAAAACTTTCTTCTGAGATCCTTCATTAGGATTTAACTTACATCCAAGTTTAGATTCTTCGTTTGGTCAAAACTTCTAACAAATTATTCATACTTTCAGTTGAAGCCCATTAAAGACGAACGAACAAACAAACAAACGGGTTCGAGTCCATCTTCTTCGTCTTCACTAGCTCATTTACTTAATTATAACGCTTACCGATCATAACATCCCACTGCAAGCTTCATTTTCGGAAAGGGTTATTTAAGGGATTATTGAGAATGAAGGAAAATATTTCTTAATTAAGGAGCCCGCGTAACAATCTCTATCGACAAGTTCTTTAAAAAAAGAAGGATGAAACTGCGATCGGACAAAATTGATCGTAAAATGCAGAATCTTCCTCTGGAGACCAATCTACTTAATCCCCGCTAGAGATAGGAAGGAAAACAAATGCTGTAGGATTAGGAAGGATTTGTAACCTCCTACTATAACCACAGAGGTGGAAAAAAGGTGTGTACGTGACCAAGGTAGCGTTTATAACCTCATATGTCATATCTATCTACTTGGGACAGATTATTTGCAAAGAGAAGACAGACTACATTAACTCCTGTTTGTACAGTCTATCAAAGATGCTAATTTTTGGCAATAATCCAAAACGGCTCTTCTCTTAAAATTTCTGCGATTTATTATACGAATTTTCTCTGTAAATTTGTATTATGTTTGTCTTCCCCAAAGCCCTTGACTAAATTTACCCAAATTACGCAATAAATTTGCAAAAAAACTTTTCATATTTTAATATATAAAAAAAGCACGAAATATGTTTGACGTATACTTCAATTGATTTTGAATGCAAAATGCCCAACATGTTTTTAATTTACAAAGGTATCTTACTCTAAAGTTTAATTGACAATTACTTTTCTGCTTTGATACTTATCTTCTTGTATCGAGACCTCCTAAATCCCTTTCTAGACCATAAAAATCCCATTTAATTTTTTCTTTGTACGAAACTATGCCCTTTCATGTCTGTCAATCATCGAAGACACGATTAAGTCTAGAAAGAATGCAAAGTCTTCTCAGCTTTCTTCTCTCTCCGAACTTGGAGGACATGAGAAATTTGACAAGTTGTCACTCCAGTCACATACTCGCAGGGTCCAAACCTTATCTATAATCCAATATTTATTTCTGTTCTGAGAGGGGATGACAGGGGAAGTAATACGAAGAAAAAATCGTTGTTATTCGCACAATCATGCTTCACCCACGGTTTTGTCACTTTTATGGCTTCCTGACAAGGAGACTTAGCAGGAATTCCCCACTATCGATATAAACTTGTAGCTAAAAAATAAACAGTTCTTATATTATCAGCGAAAAAAACACGATTCTGGCATAATTTCACGAAGCGAATCTTCTATAATTTTCTGATAAAAAATAAATAAATAAAAACTAACAAGGAAAACACTTTTCGTTACATGCGAGTTCTGCATAATGTATAACTTAAGGGAGAGAGATTTTAAAAAAGTCTAATTTGAAAACGCAACTCTAGGTGATGTATGCGGGGAAAAAATAGAGAGAGAGGGAATAAATTTAATGAAGTACATCAGGAATACGTAAAATTATAAAATTTGTAATTTTTCTCGTCGGTATATTTTCTCTAATTTGAATCTTGATTTATAAAGTTTTAAAACTCACTTTAACAATTTCAGAAATTCGGAACAGATGCACGGAATATCGATCGATTTCTTCTAATACATTTTAGCGAACAACTAAGCTGTTACATCCACAAAATACCGTCACGATCACAGATAGAAACAAATTTTATAAATTGTCCACATCTTAATCCAACGAGGAAGAAGAGGAGAAAGGGTCACGTGCTAAAGAGAGTAGTGGGGATTATTTTTTTCGACAAATTGAGAAGGAAGAAAGAAAAAAATCAATTAAAGAAGAAAATATGAGGGCAAGAGTGCGACTTAATCCTTAAGTGAAGATAGTTTAGTCCGGTTAGATGAGGTTAATTGTAGACGAATCATCGTAAAATGGCGCTGGACTGATTGCCATTAGACGTGTTGTACCAATAAAGCTGGCCCCTTTGGTGCTTTTAGTACTGCTCTGTGTCGTAGACGAAGCCAAATGCTATAGATCATTGCACACTTTGATGATGTTTTGTTTACTTCTCTCCTTTTGTCGTTTGGTCATTCAATTGAAAAATATTTCAAATAATTCCTCTAGGTATAATTAGCAATTCCACTTCTCTTCTTTCCTTTTCATAATCCTGGAAAAAGCTGGCATGGTTCCCATTTTATGTGGGTATTGTTAAATGTTTATGAAGTGTTTTTCTGTCGAACTGTCCTCTTTTTTTCCGTTCATCTCTTTATGATACTCGCATTGTTCGCTTGACATTTGATTGAAAATTATTCATCTAAAATTTAAAAAGTTATTCTGCCAAAAAATTTATATATTTATTTTTTGAATTTTTTCATAAAAGACCTCACTTCATTTACTCTCCCCTCCTTTTTACGAACAGAAAGTAAATGTATCATCTATATAAAATCTTTTTAACTTATAATTTATCAAATTTTATTATAGCCCCTATCGAAAATGACGACGAAAATAAAAAATTGATATAAATTTGATATTTAATGTTAACATTTTTTAATTTTTTCGCTATAGGAATGAAGCAAAAAACGTTTTCTTTTTTTTTTGTTTCGAAATTTTCTTGATGCGAGATTTTTAATTTTAATTACAAGAAAAACAAACAAAAATTTTAGAAGATGAATAGGACTTTTTACTTGAATGGAGAGCAAAGTTTTAGATTTTTAATTTTAAAAGGTATAATGGAAGAGAGTAAATAAAAATTTAAGCAGAAACTAAAGCAGGATGCGTTTTGAGTAGAATTACCTGTCTTAATATTAATATGTTGTAAGAGAGGGAGTCGGCAAATGGTATAGAAGCTGTAAGAGAAAAGAATTAGGTGGAGATAGGAGTAGTAAAAACTTCCCTCTCTGCTTCCATTATGAAAGAAGCAGCAAATTACCGACCTTCTATGTAGGGGTTATCTCTATACAGAGCGATAGCGGCTTTTCCCACCGGTTACTCTATTATTGCACAGGACGAGCGGTAAGCTTTGTGGTCGGCTCTTTCGGAGGGTCTGCACTTTTTAGAAAGCTTTATTTTTCTGCGGATATGGAGTGTCATACCGAATTTGGAGAAGATTGGCCAATCGATTCCCCATCCGCGCACGCTTCTTGCAACTAAAAAATATATTTTAAAACGGTAGACTGACAGATAAACTGAATTTTTTTTTTTGTGATAATCTCAGATCAGTTCTGTTCTCCTCCATGTCTAAAATGCTTTCTTTAAGGGGGAGAGGGAGCCAGGAGTCTACAGGGTTTCGAGATCGCTGAAATGGAAAATTGTGGGCGAAAAGTATAGAGAAGATGAAGGTAACCTAGCGTTATAGTGACTTTTGCGGAAAGGTATCGCATCTGGAGTCACAGTTGAAGCGGAAATTGTTAACTACAACTCGATACCCTAGACTGGTCTTCTAGTATCTAAATTAGTGAGCAGCTTTTCGTGTCCAAACGGGACTCCTCTATTCCATTGACCAGAGACCATTAGATGTAACTATGATCGTTGGAATGGAAAATTATGGACAAAATTCATTGATGAGCCACCTGGAATAGTCTTAAGAGTGAGTTTACTAACATTCTAAGAATAAAATAATTACTTAATGACAAAAATCTACCAAAATGAAAACTGTAAAATCTTTTTATTTCTAAAAATATATTACAATTGCTGCAAACTCTGTAGACTTCTAAATAAATTGGTTAGCCTGTAAGTACAATTACCTTGAGAAATTCTAGAAAAAAATACCAAAATAAAATAAAACATTCCTGTAGATATTCGTAGACCTCAGCGATTTATCTAAGATATCAAGCGTAAAAGATTTTACCAAAGATTAGTCGAAGATATGGTTATCTTAACAAAGATTGGCTGAGTAAGTAGATATAGACAGAAAATTGGCGTATATCTTAAGCAATTTTTGATTTACAGTTATTATTAAGAAAACTAATCTTGATCAAAATCTTTTATTTACGAAATATCTCATGTTTTTGTTGCAACATTAGCTTATATTGTAGCAGACAATCTTTAAGTTTTTATAAACTTTCCTTCTTAATTTTATCTCTTATCATCCCACCAGATTATTGTGTTTATTTACATTTTTCCCCTGTATTTTTATTAATATTATATATATATATAGGCCTATATATATTTGTTTTATAGACGGGAACATTATCCATTTTACTAAATATTCGATCACGATAATAATAAAATATAGCAAAAACTGCATGGAAAATAAAACCACTAGCAAAACTTGTTTATCTTAAAACTTTTTCATCAAAATAAATATTTTCGAAAATTTAATTTTCTCGAGACAGATCAGTCCGGCACAGGCGGAATATTATTTTAAATACCATATTAAAATCAATGGTATCAAAAGAGAAGCGTGTTTGTCCGATTTTCTGAGAGGAAAAGTGGAAACCTGTTATGTAGCTATGCAATTACCTTATCAAAACATCAAGTGCTTTTTCCGATCGTTTTCGACAGACAGAATATTTTTTGACGGTTAAGAAACAAGTAAACCTTCTACCGATTTAATATAGAGTTACTCGAATTTCCTCTTCCTTCTGGAAGATGTTTACGATAAAATATATTCGACAAACAAACAAAAATAATAATAATAAAAAAGCATTTAAAGTTGCGCCGCAGCTTACGCTACTCTTACATTAACCGAGACGATTTTGAAAAGTTTTATTTAGAAAATTAATTTTTGTATAATTAATACATCTGTTTTAATAGATAATAATTGCGGTTAACGGCCCACTTGCACCTATTAAAAATACTCCTTGATTATAGTGATTAATCAAATATTAAAAGTTTAAGCTTTCCTCTTCCAATCAACACCGAGTTGGAAAATATCTCTTTAGGGATGTTTTTCTGTTACGACACTCGTTATACGGATTTTAATTACGTACCGAACTCTACCGGCTGTATTCTACTTCTTATATTAGATTGGTTAACAGTAACTGAGTCAGCACACAGACAGAAAGGTTTATTACTGTAATTACTAAATTAATGACTGTTATAACAACACAGCACGTTTCGCCATTAAACCGTGTTTGTGTTGTTTGAATTTCCACCTAAAATCTCATAAATAATTTGTTTTTTTAAATCAATTTTTGAGTATTTTACTCTTTCATACATTATTCGTTCCTTAGGATTGGGTTCCTGATCATAATCCCTCATGAAATCTTGTCGAGTTTTTTTTTTCTATCATTTATATCTTTGAAGGATTTATCAAAGTAACGCTAGAAAAAAGAATTATCCATACACTTCGAGACTGTAAATCTCTAAGTCTTAGGTGTTTTTATTGGATAAAAAATCTGTTTTCTCTTCTTTTTCAATATATATGTTTGTATAGTTTGTCTCTAAATCTATTAGGATTGTCAAATTTAAAAGTCTGTATTTATATAAATTATGAATAAACAGTTTTTGTATGCTAAAAAAGTTCAAAAATAGTGACTGTTTCAATTTTTATACCTAATATTGCATAAATTTGAATGAAAGCCTGATTTTGTAAGCAAATTATACAGATATAATTACATCAAGTGCTAGAAAATGTTTCATATCGTTATAATATAAAATGGTAGTCATTTTAATTTTTAATAACGATATAAAAATAAGAATTTTGAATGAAATTACGTATAATCTGAATTTTTATATTTGTTTGTTTGTGTATGTGTATTTGCGTGTGTATCCACGGGAGTATGGGAGATTTTGCTTAAGGGTAGAGGGACCTGTCCGAAATTTTACACAAATAAAAACACACGTACCAATTTTTAATTTGCCAACACTGATAATTCATTAATCTCTTTGCTTTCTCTGGTTTTTTCTTTGTGTTTTCCTGAATTTTCCTCACTGTTTTTCTCGAATTTGGAGGGTAGTTGTCCCCTTGCTTCCCCGACTCATAGGTCATAATGTGTATATCTTATCAACACGTGTCCCATTTTCTATAATATAATTATAATTACCGAAACAGAATTATGAATTTTAAATTTCTCATTACTACCTATAACCTATGGCTACATAATTTTAACATTTCTTTCAAAGTCAACTTTTATAATAAATAAAATAACTAAAATTCAAGAGAAAAATGTAATAAAATTAAATCGTTTGAAAATAATTTGCATCCGTAAAAATTTAATTAATAAATTTTATTATTAGTATCAATAATGATGATTAAGAATAATTATCGTTGATGCTTTCAAATTTAAAATTAATTCAAATTTTATTATTTAATTCTAATTCAAGGATTATCTCGTTAATATATAATAAATTCAAGCAAAGCTCTTTTGTAATATATAGTAAAAACGTATGTATAAGTTATATATATAAACATATAGGTATATATATTCACATCAAATCTGCTTGGATTTATTCGTAGAATAATCCTGAAAATCCTGGAAAAATCCTCTAAGTAATCGGCTTTAAAAATGCATTAAGAGATTGTTAACCTTTAAAGGATTTAATACAAATATTCTGAAAATCAATTATTACGCGGATGTTTCACCTGATTTTTTTTTCAATTTGGAAAAAAAAAGAAAGAAGAAAAAAGAAGTTGATACACCTGAGGCATATCATGAAAATCAGAGTAGAGGATATTTTTATTTGTAATACCAAGAAATGCGAAATATAAGGGAAGGAAGTAAACATATTTCGCATCACTGAATCAACGTTATCAAATATTTTCTGTATACTCTTTTTTTTTCTTTTCTTTTTCTCTCCTCCTTTTTCTTCTGTACAAGTTCAGCCGTAGAGAAAGGAGGTAGTGCAGCCAAGCAGGAGACGGGTCATCTTTCTAATGACTGCCTTTCTGTCGTTAGGTTGTGCTCTTTTCTTAAAATTCTTTCTTCATCCGGAGTATAATTTTGAAAAGAGTAGCGTACTTAATGTCTTTCCTTTTCGAAATATTGTAAAAGTGTTTAAACAATTGAAAAGTTTAGAAAAGTCTCCTTTTTTTTTAAAGCTCGTTTTACGTTATACGATTTATCATGCAGAACCGGAGGTATAGTATATCACAAAAGTACTGTTCTTAACGAGTATAGAAAACAATATTACTTATGAAATACGAAAATTTCTTTTACTCCTTTATGGAAATTTAAAACACGATTATATATATATATAAAGGAATTTTTGAAGAAATATAAAAGGAGCATCTAAAAGAGGAAAACAGAAAATTGAATGGTTGAAGAGAAATGAGAGAAACATCTAGGAGGAATAGGATCAAAGAATAGAGATATAGGAAAGACATTCTACCTTTTATTACTTTATCTTATGAAAGGTGATACTAGACAGATCAGATAATGCTTCTTGGTTAATGAGATACATGTTCTGTTGTTGTTACTCAGTAGAAAGAAGCTGTAACTGTTGAGCACGCACGTTTACAAGCGCCATTTTGGCTCCTGTATGCTCTAGGCAGAATTTTCTTGAAAGTTTTCTCTCTCAAGATTCGATTTAGAAAATTTTTGGATGTTTTCAATAGCAGAATAGTAGCTTTTCATAAAGAAATTTCGTTTCTTTTATATCGTATTAACAACTTACAAGAGCCAAAATGGCGCCACGAATCCGAACTCTTCTATTATCTATAGTTCTAAGCAAACAAGCATTATCGAATGAAAGACTCTTCTATAGCTTCTAACTTAACGACTTTTATTGTTTTTAAGATAAAATATAAACTTATAGTGCAACATTAATGTTTATCCAAGCCAAACACGCTATTCGTCTCCCTTTTTTTTCCTTTTTTCTTTTTTCTCGTGATTGGTAGGGCAAGTGTCCCAGAAATGACATCTGTCACGACATGTCACAATCGATTCATACGGTCAATACTGGCACCCAGTTTCTTTTCTTAAAGACGTTCTAGAAAGAAGAATCTAATTCTTCTTCTCGTTCCGCTAGATGTGGCACCAACCGACATGTCTCCAAATGATGCCTCCCACAACGGGGAAGCTCACTTTAATACTACAAACGAAGGGGAAAAAAACTCTAGTCAAGTGAAGTAGAAAGAACGCTTTCTGGCTAAAAAGAAATATGTAAAATATTCTTTACATCATACAAGATGTGCAGGAAAAAGGATATCTCGCCAAACTAGCCATGATGATCAATGTTAGCTTTTGCAGGACTCTACACAACACGCTAGGAAATATCTCTGTTCGATCGGATGATGTCTCTTCTTCTTTGCTGTCAAGTTCTTTTGTGAGAAAGTCCCGTTAGAGGATCGTTTTTATCGCATCAAATTGATTTTTCTAACTTGCCGGATTGTTCTTTGGATATTTCCAAAAATGTTTTCGACTCTTTTCTTCAGGAAAAAAATCCATACATATTTATCACATTTAAAATTCCATAGCCTATGTGTTAAAAAGAATTAGCATAACCTATCCATCTTTACATCTTAGAATAATTCATCATCATTATCATTAAGCTGGATCTGGATTTCCGCATTCAGATATTTAATTTCTGCCTGTACAATACTTTAACAAAGTATTAATCCTGGAATTTTAAGATATTTTTATCTTCAATATTTCCTTGACAAATAGAAAAAAATATTAACCAAACTTTATTTTCTATTTATATTTTGAAGATATGTTACTCAGCATCTCTATACTTTTGCTTCTCTACATAAAATCTTTACATTTTACTATTTATCTTAATCACTTTCGTTTTTCAATTCCAGTTTTTCTCTTGTTTACTTTAAAAATACTTTATTGCTAACTTTCTAGCATTTTGCAAACAATTTTTTTTTTCTTCTTTCCTTCCCTTTCCATCCACATCTTCTTTACTCAACTCGGGATCCATCTGAAATTTTCTTCATAATACAGTTCTTATTACTTCTTAATCCTTAAAATATCAAAAAATTTTATTAAAAAAATTCAGGATTACAGTAAATCTCGAAAAACCAAAAAATAAAATAAAAATAAGCCATTTCTGGAATTTAGAAATTTGAAAGCATCTTAAAAATACATCTTGAAGCTCCCAGCATCAATAAAGAAGTAAAAGAAAAATTTAATAGTGAAAGAGGAGAAATTTATCATCTGATAATATAGTTTTTTTTTTCTATCAAAAACATTAGCTCAATGAAAAGTTGAAAAGAAAATTAGTCGGCTATAAACCTCTCGTTTACAGACACTAAATACAATGTCCCGTCCAAATTTACAGGCCTGATATACGTATGAATGGACACACATCATTTAAGTGAAGAGCAGATAGCGCTTTTATAGCCCAACTCTTGCTGAAATCTAAGATTTTTAAAAGCGTGAAGAATAGTTGCCGATTTTTAATATCTCCATTAGTTAGGGGGTGCATATTGCTTCACTATTCAGGCTGGAGTAGTATCATTAAGTGGACTTTCTTAATCTTTTCTGAAACTAAGAAGAAGAAGAGAAAGAAAAGGAAGAAAGCAGTCAGTAGATCGGTAAAAGGTGAAATCTCTCTACTTAGAAAGGATGGTTGAATGGAGAGGCACAGGGGACATGGAAACCTATATAGATGCAGATCAGAAGGATAGTCGGACACAAAAGGCTAAGAGAGGGACGAATGCTTTGATAGTGGAATTTAAAGGTTTAATGGCGAAGAAATATTCTTAAATTATACAAAACATTTGAATTGTTGTAAATATTTATCGAGATAAGTAAGATGGATAAAAAAATTTTTTTCTTTTATTTGTAGTCTTAGATCTTCATCGCGTCATTCTTTTTTCTTTTGTTCTTGGATTCATCAATAATTTTTTAAAAAATATAACATCTTTTTCTTTTCTAGCTATCCTTAAATAATTTCCTTTTTCACCTGTTTACTTTCATTTTATATATTTGTTTAGTTTTTAACTTTTAGCTATCAGCTTAATTCTTTCTGTTTATTTAAAAAAATCTTTTATTAAATTTAATTTTCTCTTAAATAAAAAAATTTATTAAGTGTAAAAAATATTTTTTATAATAAAAATATATTTTTTCTCATTACATTTATTTATTTCTGTAAATAGTTTCAAGCACAAATAAAAGTAAAAAAAGTTTTATCTCGAATTTAGGACCAGAATAAATGAGTAAAAATAACACAGAGGTCAAGACAATGACAGAAAGTGACCGAGATAAAGTGAGAACTCGGTAAAAGGTTACAATTCGAGGTTAGAAAGGACAATTAATTGTCATCGAGTGACGATGATAAAGATAAGATTAAATGCAGAGACATCGAAAGTAACCAAAATAATAGCTTTTCGCCATTTAAGAGCAATTGGCTGCATTGCATCAACCAGATAATTTTAAAATAGGAGGTATTCAAATACCGAAAAAATCCTTCGTCTTAAAAGTGGTTATAAATATCTTCAAATGGATCTAAACTGCCGAAACAATCTTTATAAATGAAAACCGCAGTTTGAAAAAAAAGAAGAAAAGTAAAACTCCCATTTTAATGTCATTTTGCAGTTTATTTTCATTTGGTTTCTTTTAAGACGAATGGGACTTATTTCTTTTCGAAGAAAGAATGAAAATAGACTTTTATATCCTTTGTTATTTTAATTTAGAAACGTTTCCTCTTCTAACTGATCGATATACGACGTAAGACACGAGAAAAGCGTTAATATAAATGCCCGTAACGTCTGTAAAACTGTTGGAAACGAGACTTGATCTCGTTTAAGTTGAACAGAAATTCCTAATATTTGACGACTTATAATTATGAGACAAATATAACAATTAAACGAAACTGTCCGATATGTGAAGGTTCTATTAATCAATAGAACAAACACCCGCATATGTAGTAAATGTAAATGACGAGATGGCAAAGAAGAGACGATGTCCATCATTTTATGGCTTTATTGTTTAATTTATGGTAAATATCTGAAAAAATGTATTTGTTTGATAATAAAATATGTTTAATTGAGTTAAAGAAGCTTCGTGAAATTACTTAAAACGTATTTTGCAGCTAAATCAAATATTGGGTATCTTTTTCTCATCGTTACTCACCAATCTCAAACAATAAAGCAGGATAAAGGATGAATTATTAAGGAGAAAAAGTTTATTCTTGTTTTATTTCTTAAATTTTCTCGTAAAAATCCTTAATCTTTAGTTGAAAATCTAATAAATTATTCCTTCAGTAAAACTACATCTTTATTCAAATTTGAAATGGTTAAGCGAATGTAAATGAAAGAAAAGAAAGAATTCAATGTATAAAAAAAGGATATTTTTTTAAACTTTCTTTTCTTTGAAATTAATTTAAAAAACTTAACAGGCTTCAATATGATAACATCTTACTTCTCAATTCTCTTTAACTCGAATGTTATAAATCTTGGAAACTTTTCTCTGGTTAAATACAATAAGCCGGAATGGCAAACACATCCGGTTTACTTTCACCGGAAATAGTAAATGGTGCGCATGCCCTGTGATCACGTCTAGTGGCAGCATTTACTAGTGTGACAGAAATAGTAAACACATTGCATGTTGACAGTTTCCACTTACATTTCACTCCAAACTAATGTGAATTCGACTTTATTAAAAATGAGCACGTTGGACGTGAGGTGAAGTTTTGATGGCAAATAGTTAATGCAACCTATGCTCGGCCATTTGTAAATTTTCAAAATAATTTTTTTTTTATTTTTTTTTGAATAACTGAGAGCTAGAAAAATAATAATAAACGATGTTATGAGACAAGTGTGCAGTAAGTTTATGAATTTTGATAAAGAAAAATAATCTAATGTTTTCTTTATAGGTTAATATTTAATTACACAGCAAAGAAGCATAAAACAATGAAATTTTGCCCGCAGCTAACAAAATAATTAAAACTAAAGTAAGTATTTTCTACATTTATGACTGATTTAAAAAAATATCTAATTAATGATTTCTAATTTAGTTTCTGAAAGAGACAAAAGTTTATAATGTATAACCCTTGACTGGTCCAAGTAATTTCGGAAGTAAAAACTGTACATGGACGATGTCATTGAGATAGCTTGGTAATAAATCATGTAAAGTAAAGATAATCATTCTAGCAATAATCTCAATTGAAATTACAAAGCAATAAAGCTTCTATCACAGCTAATATTCCTATTGATGTTGACAAGTCAGGTTATTGGGCTTCATCTGTAATCCAGAGGCTTTCACTATCTTCTTGATATACTGTGTCATCATCTTGTCCCTTTAATCCACGGGGGAGACGGTTACTGCGAAATGGGGGTGGAAATGTGCTCATATCCTCCACGTCTGGAATGTGTCATCGTTAAGAAGCGAGATGGGGCAATAATACTTTTCTTTTCTTGTATATGGGTATAGATATGGATTGAAAAGTCTTGTCTTCGTAGATGGCCTACATTTATATAAAAATGTAAGCTAAGTAAGTCATATCATCGTACTCTTAACGCGCATAAACATCTTGGGGCATAGAGCCGAAGAAGGATGATTCTTCGAGGAGAGAAATTACAGAATAAATTTTATATAGGAAAAACTCCGAAAATAGGTTTCCAGATGTTTGACAGGTAATTCTTAAACGCGATAAATCACTGCTATCATTAATCAACTGTAAAATGATTGTAATTTTATCCTGCTGAGCGTAATCAACTTCATTATTGAACTATAACAATTCTTTACCATTCTCCCCAATCGATCAAAGCTGGAGTTAAAGATTTTTACTTTCTTATTCTTACCGAATTAATTTGTCCAAAATATTTAATCCAAAATTACATAAAAGCCTGTAATTAAATAAACAGTGTGGATTTAATGAAGCGCTCATAAATTGCGTTTGAACTAATTAAAATAGCAATATTACGTTCTCCCCTCCTCTTCCTCCTTTCTCCCACCCTCCTCTCTCTCTCTCTTTAGCTCTAGCTCTTTAAAACAAACTAAAATTGTATCATTTCTCTCGAATATTCATACATGACAAATCACAGAAAGTAAAATTAAAATGATTTTTATTAAAAAAATTAAAAAATAAAAATGAATTAATAGTAAAAGTTGGCTACGAAGTTCCTTGAAACGGCGGTTATGCAATTAAAATATGGGTTTTCCTTCTTCTATTAACTGACGTCATATCCTGAATTGTGTCATAACTCAAGTCACATACATGAGGTCATAATCGTTTTTGTTTTATCTGTTTAGCGATTTTATGAGGCGAAACTTTTTCCTCGATTGAAGAGCAAATAGAACCTGTTTTTAAAACAATGAATTTATTCGTCATAACTCTGAATGCCAAATTAGGACAAGAAATTGGACCAACAATAACCCGATAACGAACAATTGAAACAAGAATAATAAATAAATAAAATAGATTTACTTCATTTTTTTCTAAATTGCAAGAACTTTGAATAATTAATCAAATTATAAATGCATTAGAGGTTTCAAAATTATAAAATAACACATGCGCCAAATAACCTACGGCCAATCGAATTATCAAATATATCAAATGACTTCTCATTAAAATAACTAATATTAAGCGAAAATTGGAAGTGCTTAGAAAACCGATGGAGTGATATTGGGTCTTACTCTCTTGTTTATCTCCCCTTTGGCATCACTCGAGCACCATCACTTGGTGCATCTAGACACTGATTCCCTCCAGCAGAAGGAGCCATTAAGATTGACTGCCTTCTGCTGAACTTAGATTTGCTTAAATTATTAGATAAATGCATTGCTTTCTACTTTATTAATGGTATTATTACAGGAATTTCTTTTCTTTTTCAACTGGTACGCATATATTAAGATGGCGTAATTGGATGTTTAGGGTAGAAACACTTAAAATGTACTTAGGCTACAGTGAGATGCGTGATAAGTCGATCCGTTCTGGTGCCATGCCCGCATTGACGAAATGAAATCGTAGTAGGAAAAAAAAGAAATTTCGGAAAAACTAAAGTTGTGTGTGCCTTTTCACGTCAAAATGTGTTGCGTATCCTTCGATAGCGGCTCTTTATCGTGCTGCATCTCTTGATGCGATTGGAATCATATTACGTAGACGTAGACTTTCGACTTTCGGCTCCTCTTACGTTTTGTATTCTTCTCCCTCCCCTTCTTATTTGTACATTTCTTCTTCTCTCCGTTTATAAAATTCACATTTCTTAAAAATAAGTTTACAAAACGCAAATACTTTTAGAAAATTTCGAAAATAATTTTTTCTTAATCATAATTTTAAAAGATGTAAGAAAACAAAGCATCCGAATTGATACCCTTACTTAAATTAAGGATATTTTCAGAGATTTTACAATAAAAAAAAAAGTTTAAATTAATAAAAATGTCTAATCTTAATTTATTCATAATATCTTAACGAATTAATATAATAGAAAAGTAATTTTCTAAATTTATTCTTAATAAACTTAAAAAAGTTGAACCTTTAGAGCAAGTCAAAGGCATTCTATCAAACAATGAATATGGCAGATTATAGATGGTGGTTTGCGGAAGCAAAATGTTGTATTTCAACATGAAATGTCTATCATCCATCACCAAAGAAAAAATATAGGAAAAAAAATGATTAATAGTTTGTAGATAGTGAAATACTTTCGGATACAACAGACATCAATTTTGTCCAATTTTATCTTGGAGTATCCGAACGAGACGGTCTGTTAAAGTCAAAATTCTGTATCTTACCTAATTTTAAGTCTTTTTTTTCTTTTCTAGATTTCAGTAAAATGTTCAACATAAAGAAAACTGAAATTTAAATTTTAGTAGTGACGTAAATATATTTCCGATAAAATACAACTTTAACAAATTGATGGAATGGTAACGTTTTTAACAGATTAAAAAAAAGTAATTTTCTAAAATAGCTTTGATTCTTTTTCTTGCAAAAAATAGAGTTATTTTTCATTTACTCTCGAGTGGAATGACCAAAATAATTAGGGAAGAGGCAGGAATCACATACCTCTTTTAATAATGCCAAATGTATATGACCCGACCTTTGACTTGCCATTCCTGGTATAACTGGCGTGCTTCTTAGACTGATGAAAAGATGTAAGGGCAGAAAATCGGAATTATTGCATTCCTGAAAAGGAGGAAAAAATTCTTGTAAAGTGCCTCTATCTCTAGGAACATATTTAAAACAGAAGTTAACTTATAAATATGATAAAAACAAAATAATTTGTACTTATCTACGTTTGGTCGCAACTTATGGAGCCAAAAACATGTACTACATCATACTTTTTTTTATATTCTTTTAGTTGCATTTATGAATCTTATGCTCGTTCATTAAAGTATAATATTGACCGCACTTATCGCATTTAGGAGTAAGTTGACTGCTTCTCCTGTTTGTCTAGCAAGGCAGATAGATCAAAGCAAGCACTTAGGAATTCTGTACCTTCAGGTCATGCACTGTGTACTCCATCAGAAATTCATGAGTTCCAAGCTAGTGATTTACTATTTAACGTGGATACTTTCTGATCAAATCTCCCATTATCGCCTTTACCTATATATAGGCTTAATGTATAATAAACTGAACTATTCATCTTTATATTCCTCTTATCATCATTGGAATATGATACAAGGATTTAAAATAATGTACATTTGAATATTTACCAAAGTTCTGTTGTAGTTTCGATAAGCATATACATAATTAGGTAGAAATAAAACTCTTAATATGCACTTTTAAGTTATTTTAACGATCATTTCATTTGAAAAATAGTCACTGAAAGGTAATTTTAAAGAAATATTTACATTCACCTTAGCTTTTATCAGCCTGAAGTGAAGTTACGTGACTTAAACAAATCTGGAAAATAAGTTTTTTCTCGTTTAATCTCGTGACTGTAGATGGTTTGTCAAAAAAGAATAAATTATAATCATGTGACACAGATACTTTATCTTCCTAAAAGCAAGACAAAAGAATAAGCCTCGATCACATGACCGCAACAAAATAAATCTATGAGACTTTAAACAAATGTTATGTAACGATTAAATCCATTCTAGCTGAAATACCAAATTAATTTTTACTACGAAACTGTACAAAGCAGGCTTTTAATTGTACTAACTCCAACAAAAATCCAAGAGAATGAAGTTTAATATTAGTTCTTCAAAGATGAAGAAGAAATACAAATTTTTATCATCATTTAGGATGAAACTTAATCAAGCAAGCAACTTTTTGATTAAAATATCTTTATTGATTAATCCTGTGGGATTATATTTCGTTTTGTACAAAAATTAAGCAATTTTGAACCAGTTGGTGTGAAATAATAAGGATAAAAGGACTCGAAGAAAAAAGTAGAAGAACACAAACAAAGAACTAATCAGCATTCACCACACAATAAATATTCTTTTGACCCTTCAGAGTCGTAAATCCAAGGATTATTGAGCGACAGTAAAAGAGTACAATATTAACTAAGCCGCTGTTCTCGCTTTTATTGTGGCGAATAACAAAATTATCTTCTACTTAATTCTTTTCTTATCGCTTGTATATAATACTTTAATACTTCGCATATCATCGAAACGCTTAATTTTTCTTTATAAAAAGGGTTTGAAAAGTAGGCATTCTTATATCTCATGCTTATCTTCCAGGAATTTTGAATTAGTTCAGGCGTAGAAAAGTATTTGATAATTTAGCCATGCCATTATTTTCTTTTAATATTTAACTACATCTAAGTTTATATTAATCATAAATCAAACTAATTTGAGTTCTCTTCTTCTTCTTCGTGCCATATCAGAGTTAAGTACAGCAATATTAATTGTCAAGAGAGACACGAGAATACACAGATAGAGTTTTCATTTACGTTTTTTTAGTTCTTTACTGAACATTGCTATTGACTCGCATATTTTGCGTTCTTCTCTCGTCAAACCGCGAAGAACGTGAAAGAATTTTTCAAATTTTTAATTGCAATAATTTTTATTTTCGGCTTTGAATCGTTAAGAAAAACGATACTCGTAACTGAACGAATGTGACGGACATTTTTAAATACTAAAATGTTTTTTTGAATTAAAGTATTTTTAATTACGCGTATCTTTGTATGTATAAACACACACAGGCGTTGACAAGACCATCTACAATCCGTAATATACTCATATAGATATAAAATCAGCAACCGACTGCGTAACTTTCCAGGCTAAAATTGCGCATGGAGCCATCTGTTATGAGATTCTTATTTAAAAACTTTTTATTATTAATTATTATAAAATAGAAAAAAAACTTAATTTTGAGGGTAGGGATGAATTTTATTAAAAAAAAAGTTGTAAATGCTAATAATGAATAAAACCTTTATTAAGTCTGACTCCACCTGAGATATGACAAACGACCTCTTTATATCTCCTAACTCCTTTGAACTTTAACCACCAAAATTTAATAGCATCAATGTTCCCTAATACACAAACCTCCCTGTAAAATTTCAGAAATTTCTGACAAAAGGAACAAGAGTTATTAAGCTTCAAAGTGGACGAACAATATCCTGTCCCCACACAAACTATCAATAACATTCATAGGTACAGGAAAAAATCTCCAAATGCAAAATCTTGTTTTTGCATTCCTCGACATTTCGAGGTCTCCTGAGTCCAAAAATGTAAAAATCTTGGGGAAGAGTCAGTTTTATACCAATCGCCATACTTTACCTCTTATATATAACAGCCGGGTAATATCTATGTAAGAAAAACTTTATAAGTACATATGCTGTATCACAGATGGACCTAACGACATTTGTTTATGTACTACCTTACTAAATAATTTGGATAGCCACATAAATATAATGCTATGCTTTGGGCTAAACAGACACAGGTACATTGTACATATACTCAGAGACACGTACACATATATACTGTTATACACAAATAATTATAATTACATTAGCATACACATATAAAAAAAAACCCTACACTACAAATAAGGTTCAAAATATATTCAGTTACAATCTGTGTATACATTTTAATATGCATATACAAACAGAAATGACGAAAGGGAGAGAAGAACAGACTGTAGCCCCAGGGCCCTAGCTGGCACTCTTATTATTCCATATCTCTAACTTCAATCTAGTGGTAATTATTACATGTATACAGTGAAATATTTGCGTAAAATAACACAATTAAAAAAGTACTCGTTTTAAGAATTAAAATGAAAAAGTCCTGACGTATCACAAATAAGGGAATCCCACGTTTTTATCTCTATTCTCAATTTTTTTTTACTGAAAATCATTTTTAAATACTTTATTACGAATCTATATTATAAATTACATAATTTTCAAAATGATAAATTTACTTTAAATATTTTCAATAAATGAATTTATCATTTTGAAGGAATTCTTTTATGCAATAGAACAATAATTTTTGCTTTTATATAACATTAAAATTCTAATAAAGAATACTAAAATACGACATTGTTAAAATAGCGGGAGGGAAAATGCGTGAAACAATTCGGAGAATTAATGAAAATTCAATAGATGGCTCATTAAGTGATGCCTCGACAGCGGATACTATCAAAATATCCAAATTTTATTATGTCGTTTAGAATATAAATTTGACAGTTAGGAAAGATAAAGATCTTCACAGTTCATTATTATTTAATTATTTGATTATTCAAAGACTTTCGAGCTGCATTTATAAGTATTAAAATTGACAATTTTGCAAAATTTTCATGTACAAATTTTCAAATTTACAATATCCGTTTCGTTTTATTTTACATAAAAATTATTAACTTATCTATGTTCGATTTTTATCTGAAAGTGTAATTTAACGTTGCTGTCAATATTTCGTGTTATCTGACTAATTAAATCTACCAATAATTAACTCCTAATTTATAATTATTTGCAATAAAAGATAGGCTATGAACTAATTTACAAAATGGAGAACAAAGAAATTTCCTATTTCTTGAAGGAAAGATTTCTCGATTAAATAAAAAATACTGTTTATAAATCGTAATAAATATAACGTAATAAATACTGTTTATAAACAATAAATCGTAAGTCATAAATATATTATTATAATTTTCATATGAAATTCATGGCGTAAGGATTAAAAAACAGCATTAAGTTACTCAAGTTGAATGGAATTTATATGAATTTTTTGTATACTTCACTGTACATATTTTATCTTTTTTTTTTTAATATAAATCACCTNATGGCAAATAGTTAATGCAACCTATGCTCGGCCATTTGTAAATTTTCAAAATAATTTTTTTTTTATTTTTTTTTGAATAACTGAGAGCTAGGAAAATAATAATAAACGATGTTATGAGACAAGTGTGCAGTAAGTGGTAAGACGTAGCTTGAAACAAATTCAAACAATTTGTATTATTAAATTTTTTTAAAGAGTTAGTAGAATATGAGATGAAATTTTGATGTTATTCTGGAAAAGTTTCCCAGTTTTTGATCATTCTGACAGTTAGCTGAAGTCCAGATGAATGATAAATGATGCTATTAGTTAACGAACAAGACTAATTACATTAGGATATACACAGTAAAACCTGTTCAAAACAGAATCTTAATTAAACGGAAACCTGCCTAAACGGGAAGAATTCTTCGAAACGGAGCAATTTTCTGTGATAAAAAAGAACCTGTTCAAAACGAAAACCTGCCAAACCGGTACTGTGCGAGTCCGGTTTACACAGGTTTTACTATATTGAAAATGTATCTAAATATTACTCTATGGTGATAATTTTTTATTTTGTTAATTATGCGTTGTTACAGGGAATGGAGACAGTTTTAATGGAGGTCTGTGATAAGAAAATCATAATTTTAAAAACCATATTCTAACCTTTGATCATTTTGTCATTCAATTAAGTTTTAAAATAATCATAAAGGAATTTAGTTAGATGAGAACGGTTATAAATAGAATTATTTACTCTTTGGAAAGTAGACACCACATGAGTCTTAAAGCAAAAGAGTGGACTGCAACTATCATATAGCTTTTGTTCGGATACATTCGTAATTTTCAAAACAGTTATTCAATCTAGTCTTTGATCCCTTTCATTGATATAGAAATAAGAAAAGATGACAAAAGAGCTACTAGTTAACGAACGAACTATCAACAAGACATAGTTTGAAACGGATCCTAAAGTTTGCTCTTTGGAGTGCACGCTACCGCACCTCCTAAATCGGTAATTTGTAAACTGCAAGGCTCTCCGTGTTATACATATAATTAATGTAATTTCGTCAAGCATAAATCAATAAGCGCGCTCGACTCGGACCGCGTATTGTATTCGGATTGGGAGCTAACTTTGTCTCCTTGTTTTCACTTTACGTCGAGAGACGTCAGTCTATTTTCACGCCCTAACTAATTTTGGACAAGAGTTTCCCTTCCGGCATCTCCTATGTTGTACGTCATGTTATCCATGACGTCGAGACGGCGTCAAGCGAAATCGAGGCGCCTGCTAACAGCATGGACGATTGGCTAGACTTCCTGTTTGCACGGCCGTACGACTTCCGATCTTCCGGAGATAGATCGAGTCTGGCCACGTTTCTATGATTCGTCCTTTCTGCTGTTTTCGACTTGTAAGAATGTTTTTTTCTCTCTCTCTCCGGTTTTTCCATTAAAAGTCTGAGAGTGTTTTGTTTCCGGCTTAAGTAGGCATTCGCTCGCTTTAGCCACGGAGTAAATGGAGTAGTGGCCTATGTGAGTCAAATGAAAAATCTTGGAAAACAAATGGATAAAACATTGCTGATTCTTTCGTCTTTATCGATTTTTTTCCTTTCTAGCTTGATAAAAATAGTGATCCAGGTGAGAGAATGGCAAGAGCTAGGAGGGTCTACTTCTTTTCATCCTGCATTATCTCAACTACTGTATACAGAAACTGGCTTGTATTTTACACGTTCCTGGTTAAAATCAACTTAAAAAGGATGTATTAAAGCGGATTTCTTATGATTTTTCAACCTTACAGTGATTAAAAACAATTCAAGATTGATTATACCAGATATACAATGAAATTTTGTTTTCCTTTTCGCGATAGAAAAAACAGCTCTAGAAATATCAGTTTTATAGTTTTATAAATTAAAATCAAACGAAAAAAATATACATTAAAAGAATCAATATTAATTTTAAAATAATTTTAAAGTTTGTTATGTTATACGGAAGGAATTTTCGTGTTGATTTTCGAGAAATATTCTAACTGAAAAGCAATTTCTTTTAATTTTATCTATATTATTCTTCAGACTTATTTACATTCTTATATAAAAATAAAATGAGCCCATTAAAAACATTAAATTCACCTAAAATAATTTATAACTGATTATAACAAACTATTCGAATATAAAAAAACGTCTCTGTCTTCTTTATTTCTACGCAGAACTGTTTCTAGAATAGTTCAATGTATAAGTATAGAACGGTTTTAGGAACAGTTCTATATTTTGCATTTATCTAAATCAAGATAAGGTGCAGTAAAAAAGGTGAAATTCCTATAAATTGTATTATACAAGATTCTGCACTACTATTTTTTAAGCCAAATGTACAGAACTGATTATCAAGTTTCTCTGACATGCTACAAAATTATAAAGCTCATTATTATGTGTAACCCCATAACTTTAGAATGCAGAAATATATTTGAAATCGTGAACGCCCTTCATATATTAAAAACATGCGATAAATATTTTATAATGGTCAAATCAAACGACAAAACCGGTGCAATTGTATTCCTCATTCAGTTTTTTAATGTTAAGAATCAATTTATAGTGGTAGACTGTTCTTCATACCTTAATTTTAACTGCATCCAACAGGAAATAGAAGGTGCGCTTCGAACTTCCGGTATTTCCCCTGTTTGCTTTCCTTTTCTTAGATGAGTTCTAGCAGATGTGCAGAGACGTGTAACGCAGACCCGCATCTTGCATCGACTACGCTATGCACTTTCCTTTCTTCTCTCTTTTTTTAAAGGAGACGTCAGAAATCCAATCTTAACCTAAATAAAAATTATATGTAGATATATTATTGTGTTTTAAAATTAACCAATGGAGTGAAATTAAAGTTAACAATTAATACATTGTTATTTTCATGACTCTTCTTTAAGATTAAGTATTAGCATAGTAATGGAAATATTATTAATATAATTAAATGCGCTTAAAAGTTAGTTATGATAACTTGTTCTAGAGATTAATTTCGTTAAAATGTTTGTTAGCTGCAAATTTTTACATTTATCCAGTGCGTATCAGCAGGGGATGACATACATTTCGCCACACCTAATGCTGCATTTTGGTTAAAAGCAATTATTTCCATTTATATATCATTCGAAATGGAAATATATAATATTTTGCCTTTAAAATATTATATCGTTAAATTATATTAATAATTTAAACGAATAAACCTTGTCTTTTTTAAACATAAAACTACATCCAACATAAATTATTAAAAGATGTATATATAGATACATCTTTTAATAATTAATTTTTGATGTGATATAAATATATATTCTTTATCATCATAACTAAAAAAAATTTACATTTTTATTGATTATGAATTTTGATAAAGAAAAATAATCTAATGTTTTCTTTATAGGTTAATATTTAATTACACAGCAAAGAAGCATAAAACAATGAAATTTTGCCCGCAGCTAACAAAATAATTAAAACTAAAGTAAGTATTTTCTACATTTATGACTGATTTAAAAAAATATCTAATTAATGATTTCTAATTTAGTTTCTGAAAGAGACAAAAGTTTATAATGTATAACCCTTGACTGGTCCAAGTAATTTCGGAAGTAAAAACTGTACATGGACGATGTCATTGAGATAGCTTGGTAATAAATCATGTAAAGTAAAGATAATCATTCTAGCAATAATCTCAATTGAAATTACAAAGCAATAAAGCTTCTATCACAGCTAATATTCCTATTGATGTTGACAAGTCAGGTTATTGGGCTTCATCTGTAATCCAGAGGCTTTCACTATCTTCTTGATATACTGTGTCATCATCTTGTCCCTTTAATCCACGGGGGAGACGGTTACTGCGAAATGGGGGTGGAAATGTGCTCATATCCTCCACGTCTGGAATGTGTCATCGTTAAGAAGCGAGATGGGGCAATAATACTTTTCTTTTCTTGTATATGGGTATAGATATGGATTGAAAAGTCTTGTCTTCGTAGATGGCCTACATTTATATAAAAATGTAAGCTAAGTAAGTCATATCATCGTACTCTTAACGCGCATAAACATCTTGGGGCATAGAGCCGAAGAAGGATGATTCTTCGAGGAGAGAAATTACAGAATAAATTTTATATAGGAAAAACTCCGAAAATAGGTTTCCAGATGTTTGACAGGTAATTCTTAAACGCGATAAATCACTGCTATCATTAATCAACTGTAAAATGATTGTAATTTTATCCTGCTGAGCGTAATCAACTTCATTATTGAACTATAACAATTCTTTACCATTCTCCCCAATCGATCAAAGCTGGAGTTAAAGATTTTTACTTTCTTATTCTTACCGAATTAATTTGTCCAAAATATTTAATCCAAAATTACATAAAAGCCTGTAATTAAATAAACAGTGTGGATTTAATGAAGCGCTCATAAATTGCGTTTGAACTAATTAAAATAGCAATATTACGTTCTCCCCTCCTCTTCCTCCTTTCTCCCACCCTCCTCTCTCTCTCTCTTTAGCTCTAGCTCTTTAAAACAAACTAAAATTGTATCATTTCTCTCGAATATTCATACATGACAAATCACAGAAAGTAAAATTAAAATGATTTTTATTAAAAAAATTAAAAAATAAAAATGAATTAATAGTAAAAGTTGGCTACGAAGTTCCTTGAAACGGCGGTTATGCAATTAAAATATGGGTTTTCCTTCTTCTATTAATTGACGTCATATCCTGAATTGTGTCATAACTCAAGTCACATACATGAGGTCATAATCGTTTTTGTTTTATCTGTTTAGCGATTTTATGAGGCGAAACTTTTTCCTCGATTGAAGAGCAAATAGAACCTGTTTTTAAAACAATGAATTTATTCGTCATAACTCTGAATGCCAAATTAGGACAAGAAATTGGACCAACAATAACCCGATAACGAACAATTGAAACAAGAATAATAAATAAATAAAATAGATTTACTTCATTTTTTTCTAAATTGCAAGAACTTTGAATAATTAATCAAATTATAAATGCATTAGAGGTTTCAAAATTATAAAATAACACATGCGCCAAATAACCTACGGCCAATCGAATTATCAAATATATCAAATGACTTCTCATTAAAATAACTAATATTAAGCGAAAATTGGAAGTGCTTAGAAAACCGATGGAGTGATATTGGGTCTTACTCTCTTGTTTATCTCCCCTTTGGCATCACTCGAGCACCATCACTTGGTGCATCTAGACACTGATTCCCTCCAGCAGAAGGAGCCATTAAGATTGACTGCCTTCTGCTGAACTTAGATTTGCTTAAATTATTAGATAAATGCATTGCTTTCTACTTTATTAATGGTATTATTACAGGAATTTCTTTTCTTTTTCAACTGGTACGCATATATTAAGATGGCGTAATTGGATGTTTAGGGTAGAAACACTTAAAATGTACTTAGGCTACAGTGAGATGCGTGATAAGTCGATCCGTTCTGGTGCCATGCCCGCATTGACGAAATGAAATCGTAGTAGGAAAAAAAAGAAATTTCGGAAAAACTAAAGTTGTGTGTGCCTTTTCACGTCAAAATGTGTTGCGTATCCTTCGATAGCGGCTCTTTATCGTGCTGCATCTCTTGATGCGATTGGAATCATATTACGTAGACGTAGACTTTCGACTTTCGGCTCCTCTTACGTTTTGTATTCTTCTCCCTCCCCTTCTTATTTGTACATTTCTTCTTCTCTCCGTTTATAAAATTCACATTTCTTAAAAATAAGTTTACAAAACGCAAATACTTTTAGAAAATTTCGAAAATAATTTTTTCTTAATCATAATTTTAAAAGATGTAAGAAAACAAAGCATCCGAATTGATACCCTTACTTAAATTAAGGATATTTTCAGAGATTTTACAATAAAAAAAAAAGTTTAAATTAATAAAAATGTCTAATCTTAATTTATTCATAATATCTTAACGAATTAATATAATAGAAAAGTAATTTTCTAAATTTATTCTTAATAAACTTAAAAAAGTTGAACCTTTAGAGCAAGTCAAAGGCATTCTATCAAACAATGAATATGGCAGATTATAGATGGTGGTTTGCGGAAGCAAAATGTTGTATTTCAACATGAAATGTCTATCATCCATCACCAAAGAAAAAATATAGGAAAAAAAATGATTAATAGTTTGTAGATAGTGAAATACTTTCGGATACAACAGACATCAATTTTGTCCAATTTTATCTTGGAGTATCCGAACGAGACGGTCTGTTAAAGTCAAAATTCTGTATCTTACCTAATTTTAAGTCTTTTTTTTCTTTTCTAGATTTCAGTAAAATGTTCAACATAAAGAAAACTGAAATTTAAATTTTAGTAGTGACGTAAATATATTTCCGATAAAATACAACTTTAACAAATTGATGGAATGGTAACGTTTTTAACAGATTAAAAAAAAGTAATTTTCTAAAATAGCTTTGATTCTTTTTCTTGCAAAAAATAGAGTTATTTTTCATTTACTCTCGAGTGGAATGACCAAAATAATTAGGGAAGAGGCAGGAATCACATACCTCTTTTAATAATGCCAAATGTATATGACCCGACCTTTGACTTGCCATTCCTGGTATAACTGGCGTGCTTCTTAGACTGATGAAAAGATGTAAGGGCAGAAAATCGGAATTATTGCATTCCTGAAAAGGAGGAAAAAATTCTTGTAAAGTGCCTCTATCTCTAGGAACATATTTAAAACAGAAGTTAACTTATAAATATGATAAAAACAAAATAATTTGTACTTATCTACGTTTGGTCGCAACTTATGGAGCCAAAAACATGTACTACATCATACTTTTTTTTATATTCTTTTAGTTGCATTTATGAATCTTATGCTCGTTCATTAAAGTATAATATTGACCGCACTTATCGCATTTAGGAGTAAGTTGACTGCTTCTCCTGTTTGTCTAGCAAGGCAGATAGATCAAAGCAAGCACTTAGGAATTCTGTACCTTCAGGTCATGCACTGTGTACTCCATCAGAAATTCATGAGTTCCAAGCTAGTGATTTACTATTTAACGTGGATACTTTCTGATCAAATCTCCCATTATCGCCTTTACCTATATATAGGCTTAATGTATAATAAACTGAACTATTCATCTTTATATTCCTCTTATCATCATTGGAATATGATACAAGGATTTAAAATAATGTACATTTGAATATTTACCAAAGTTCTGTTGTAGTTTCGATAAGCATATACATAATTAGGTAGAAATAAAACTCTTAATATGCACTTTTAAGTTATTTTAACGATCATTTCATTTGAAAAATAGTCACTGAAAGGTAATTTTAAAGAAATATTTACATTCACCTTAGCTTTTATCAGCCTGAAGTGAAGTTACGTGACTTAAACAAATCTGGAAAATAAGTTTTTTCTCGTTTAATCTCGTGACTGTAGATGGTTTGTCAAAAAAGAATAAATTATAATCATGTGACACAGATACTTTATCTTCCTAAAAGCAAGACAAAAGAATAAGCCTCGATCACATGACCGCAACAAAATAAATCTATGAGACTTTAAACAAATGTTATGTAACGATTAAATCCATTCTAGCTGAAATACCAAATTAATTTTTACTACGAAACTGTACAAAGCAGGCTTTTAATTGTACTAACTCCAACAAAAATCCAAGAGAATGAAGTTTAATATTAGTTCTTCAAAGATGAAGAAGAAATACAAATTTTTATCATCATTTAGGATGAAACTTAATCAAGCAAGCAACTTTTTGATTAAAATATCTTTATTGATTAATCCTGTGGGATTATATTTCGTTTTGTACAAAAATTAAGCAATTTTGAACCAGTTGGTGTGAAATAATAAGGATAAAAGGACTCGAAGAAAAAAGTAGAAGAACACAAACAAAGAACTAATCAGCATTCACCACACAATAAATATTCTTTTGACCCTTCAGAGTCGTAAATCCAAGGATTATTGAGCGACAGTAAAAGAGTAAAATATTAACTAAGCCGCTGTTCTCGCTTTTATTGTGGCGAATAACAAAATTATCTTCTACTTAATTCTTTTCTTATCGCTTGTATATAATGCTTTAATACTTCGCATATCATCGAAACGCTTAATTTTTCTTTATAAAAAGGGTTTGAAAAGTAGGCATTCTTATATCTCATGCTTATCTTCCAGGAATTTTGAATTAGTTCAGGCGTAGAAAAGTATTTGATAATTTAGCCATGCCATTATTTTCTTTTAATATTTAACTACATCTAAGTTTATATTAATCATAAATCAAACTAATTTGAGTTCTCTTCTTCTTCTTCGTGCCATATCAGAGTTAAGTACAGCAATATTAATTGTCAAGAGAGACACGAGAATACACAGATAGAGTTTTCATTCACGTTTTTTTAAGTTCTTTACTGAACATTGCTATTGACTCGCATATTTTGCGTTCTTCTCTCGTCATACCGCGAAGAACGTGAAAGAATTTTTCAAATTTTTAATTGCAATAATTTTTATTTTCGGCTTTGAATCATTAAGAAAAACGATACTCGTAACTGAACGAATGTGACGGACATTTTTAAATACTAAAATGTCTTTTTGAATTAAAGTATTTTTAATTACGCGTATCTTTGTATGTATAAACACACACAGGCGTTGACAAGACCATCTACAATCCGCGTAATATACTCATATAGATATAAAATCAGCAACCGACTGCGTAACTTTCCAGGCTAAAATTGCGCATGGAGCCATCTGTTATGAGATTCTTATTTAAAAACTTTTTATTATTAATTATTATAAAATAGAAAAAAACCTTAATTTTGAGGGTAGGGATGAATTTTATTAAAAAAAAAGTTGTAAATGCTAATAATGAATAAAACCTTTATTAAGTCTGACTCCACCTGAGATATGACAAATGACCTCTTTATATCTCCTAACCCCTTTGAACTTTAACCACCAAAATTTAATAGCATCAATGTTCCCTAATACACAAACCTCCCTGTAAAATTTCAGAAATTTCTGACAAAAGGAACAAGAGTTATTAAGCTTCAAAGTGGACGAACAATATCCTGTCCCCACACAAACTATCAATAACATTCATAGGTACAGGAAAAAATCTCCAAATGCAAAATCTTGTTTTTGCATTCCTCGACATTTCGAGGTCTCCTGAGTCCAAAAATGTAAAAATCTTGGGGAAGAGTCAGTTTTATACCAATCGCCATACTTTACCTCTTATATATAACAGCCGGGTAATATCTATGTAAGAAAAACTTTATAAGTACATATGCTGTATCACAGATGGACCTAACGACATTTGTTTATGTACTACCTTACTAAATAATTTGGATAGCCACATAAATATAATGCTATGCTTTGGGCTAAACAGACACAGGTACATTGTACATATACTCAGAGACACGTACACATATATACTGTTATACACAAATAATTATAATTACATTAGCATACACATATAAAAAAAAACCCTACACTACAAATAAGGTTCAAAATATATTCAGTTACAATCTGTGTATACATTTTAATATGCATATACAAACAGAAATGACGAAAGGGAGAGAAGAACAGACTGTAGCCCCAGGGCCCTAGCTGGCACTCTTATTATTCCATATCTCTAACTTCAATCTAGTGGTAATTATTACATGTATACAGTGAAATATTTGCGTAAAATAACACAATTAAAAAAGTACTCGTTTTAAGAATTAAAATGAAAAAGTCCTGACGTATCACAAATAAGGGAATCCCACGTTTTTATCTCTATTCTCAATTTTTTTTTACTGAAAATCATCTTTAAATACTTTATTACGAATCTATATTATAAATTACATAATTTTCAAAATGATAAATTTACTTTAAATATTTTCAATAAATGAATTTATCATTTTGAAGGAATTCTTTTATGCAATAGAACAATAATTTTTGCTTTTATATAACATTAAAATTCTAATAAAGAATACTAAAATACGACATTGTTAAAATAGCGGGAGGGAAAATGCGTGAAACAATTCGGAGAATTAATGAAAATTCAATAGATGGCTCATTAAGTGATGCCTCGACAGCGGATACTATCAAAATATCCAAATTTTATTATGTCGTTTAGAATATAAATTTGACAGTTAGGAAAGATAAAGATCTTCACAGTTCATTATTATTTAATTATTTGATTATTCAAAGACTTTCGAGCTGCATTTATAAGTATTAAAATTGACAATTTTGCAAAATTTTCATGTACAAATTTTCAAATTTACAATATCCGTTTCGTTTTATTTTACATAAAAATTATTAACTTATCTATGTTCGATTTTTATCTGAAAGTGTAATTTAACGTTGCTGTCAATATTTCGTGTTATCTGACTAATTAAATCTACCAATAATTAACTCCTAATTTATAATTATTTGCAATGAAAGATAGGCTATGAACTAATTTACAAAATGGAGAACAAAGAAATTTCCTATTTCTTGAAGGAAAGATTTCTCGATTAAATAAAAAATACTGTTTATAAATCGTAATAAATATAACGTAATAAATACTGTTTATAAACAATAAATCGTAAGTCATAAATATATTATTATAATTTTCATATGAAATTCATGGCGTAAGGATTAAAAAACAGCATTAAGTTACTCAAGTTGAATGGAATTTATATGAATTTTTTGTATACTTCACTGTACATATTTTATCTTTTTTTTTTAATATAAATCACCTGCGATAGCGAGAAGCAATACATCGCATTGCGCAGCGCAAAGAAAATCAAATCGCTTTCTTAATTCCCATAGAAAATAATGAAATATATAAAATTTTCATATATAAACTTAATTTTCTTTAATATAAATATAAACTAATTTAACGTATTTCAAGCATATCCGAAACTCAGAAAAGTCTACAAGAAAAAAGAAGAAGCAATTTTTCATTCAATGAAAACTTTTAGAAAAATTTGCAAATCTACTCTAAAAACTAATATATTTTATCCTTAAATTCTCTAGACATTTATACTTTACGTTGCTAGTACAAATAATCAAATTTATTGATTAAATATTTTTCTATATTTACACACTTAAAACGATTTTTGAGATAAATTTTTGTATTTTTTTTAGAGCTAAGTTATAATGGCATCTTGTTTACCAAGAATATGCTTATTTTTTGAGTTTTTATAGAAAGTAAATAAGCCTATATTTTGAAAAGTAGGATTTCAAAGGCCATTAAAACGTTTTCGAGACGTATTTGTTTACAGTAAACTTATGGTTCACTCCTATTTTTTTGTTTTTTTTTAATACAAATAACAGGAGAGAAAGTCGTCTCTCCTTGGAGATAGATAGCATTGTAAATTTTGGACAATTCTGAGAATATGAAAATTCCTAAAATACGTAGACGTGGACCTATCGATTTTCCAACAATAAGGGAGAGACAGAGAGAGAGAAAAAAAGACGATAGTAGAATCGCAACATTCCAAAATCAAAACTACTCCGAGTCGCAAATGCTTCTTTACCAAAGGATAACGGAAGCATGTCCGGATATTTTGACCGAATCACAGTTGCTATAGCAACGACGTCGACCGGATTATTGAGCGTGACTCAATGGCTGTTGTGACTGAAAGTAACGAAGGGGAGGATAAACATGACGTAATAGCCAGTTTGGGCGGAGTAGTCCATTTCCAACAACGCTTCTACTTGACGAATAAGCAAAATGATCCAATTTGGTGAAGAAAATTTTCAGTCGGAATTAATTACTATGAATATTTATAGGTTCAAAAACATTTAAAGCGAATTCCATTATCTTAGGTTCTAAACGTCTAAATTCATTAATATTCATGGGAAATTACTGGACAAAACCTGGCATTAATACAACTGTTAGCAATTTGTAACACGAATTTTGGTTTACTTGTGTTGACGTTATCTATTTTTTTTTCCTTCGAATTTAAATGATTAGTCCGTCTTTAAATAAATTAAATCCTCTTCCGAAACTGAATTTCCTTCCTTCAAATTGTTTCTACTGTTTGTATTGATTCGTTTTAATTCTTAAAATTTTGGAAACTCGTTTAGTCAAGTTTCTTGTCAATTATTTCATTTTTTAAAAGTCAAAAATTGTATTCGAAAAGTTCGAATAAATGAATACGATTTAACAATGTCGTATCCAAAAATTTCTGGCCAACCTGTGTTGAATATAATCTGCGACATGGGAATTTCTAAAATATTCTTTAAGTTTTATAAACAACAAATTTAAGTGCAAAATTTCGTGCATAACGTTATAAAGCAAAATTTTCGCAAACTTACATATTTGTAAATAAAATAAAATAAAACAAATTTGACAACTTTTAATGAATTTTGTTACACTTGAAGTTACTTTAAAAAGTTACAGCATCACTTGCAAAATAACGTTCTTCGTTCGTGTTTTAAGAAATTATAACAATATCGTTAATAAATTTAGTATAATCATTTATTTCCACATCATAATTTTCTTCTCCAATAAATATAGAATATTAGAGAGTCAAACTGTTAGGAAATTTTTTAAATTTTATACATGTAATGCTCCTAAATTTCGTATAATTTAGTTTGCCCATTTAGTGAATTCGTGTGTGTAAAGAACACTTATTCACAGATACATACATATAAGTACAAGTATACACACGCAGAAACATAAGATGCAAATTACGATAGTAGACAAAGATATAATCAGCCATTCAAAATCTGCATAATTGAAATGTTATTATGGTTAAACAAAGCTTACTACATGAAGATCAAACATCGAGATATATCTAATAATATATTTTTTTAATTGAGAGATATAAATATTGATTATTTATACACTCATTTATAAACTTACCTCTGAAGAAACACACAGCATGCACTTTTGTTTTATTCTAGAAATATAAATATGAAATAGTTAGTCCTATAATGTGAAATTATATAGTCTAACAATAAATAATTTTAAAAATTCATAATAAATATTCATTATAAAAGATTATAAAGTATATTCCATAATTAATTAATTACATTAAAACGAAAAATGTGTAAAATATGGATATTAAAAATACAAACTTGGAGAGAGGGGGGGGAAATCGTTGAAAATAGCCAGAGGCCAAAAATGGAAAAGTGAATGTAGTTTTCTCGATAAAAGAAAGCAATGCATAAAAATCTAAAGCTTTACTTGGCGGCAGCAATCAGTATATTCGGATAATGGATGGATAGAGCCGGAGGCAGCGAAGAATGGAACTTACCTCCCTGCTCTTTGATTTACAACATGATGTTTTAAGTAGGGTGAGGGTAAAACAACGGCAGCAGCCTGCAGTTATCCATAAAGCAGGTTCAAATACAGGGGTTCTAGTCTCCTGCGAATTAATTTTTATTATAATCATGAACTCGTCTGAAATGAATTGACTTGGTCGTTACTCTTTTCCCGCTAGTATAGATGAAATATTTTTATTTGTAGACTCCTCCTTATGATAATGAAACTTTAGCTGGAGATTTTCTTTTGACCACTTATTTACTCAAACTTTCCTTTTACATTTGGATAGAAAAAATTTTGTTAAAGATTTTTATAATAAATATGCATGAAAAATACAGTAACATTTTTTTTTACTTTTCCTATAAAAAAATATTAAATGCTAAAGTAAAAGGACAGAATGAATGTTTATCCTGTTACCACTTATTCTACAACTGAACATGTATAATGCATGAAAGTGAGTGTATAACCATTATTAAGTCAATGCATTTTTTAAAAAGAAAGTATTAAATTTGTTGTTTTACGTTACAGCTAATCGTGAAGTTCATTCTTGATGCATGCTTTCCATCTTCTTAAGCCACGTCAACAAAAAATTCATGACTGATTGGTTATCTACTGACAAAAACCAATCAGTTTTCATATTTTTCTTGAAGTACTTGTCAATTTTTGAGAGATGGAGATGAAGATACGAACAACGCTCTTAGAATGAAATCTGATCTACAATACTTCGAAAAATTCGCAAAAAATTTGAATACTAACTATTCTGATTATATTTTTTTTTGCAGTTTGAGAAACATCGATCAAAAAAGTTAGCAAATGTAAACGATTCATTATATCATTCATTAAGAGTTATACCTAAGCGAGGGTGTGCCTTTACACATAAAATATCACAACTGATGTCCAGTAACACGCTAACGTCTTGAAACATTTGACCTACACGACAGATTGTTTATGCAGGTCGAGTGTTTCGAAAATGCGATGAAAATAAAAATGCACAGAAATAACGGTAGAATGTACATAAAATAAATACCTCAACGTAAATCTTAATATATTAAAATTGGCCTTATAAATTAGGGCATTCAATTCGTGAAAATTGATTTAGTGTACTTTTATATCATATATAAAACATTTTCGAAAACAACCAAACTGACAGAATGCGAATTGAAATTTGGAGAATTTAATCAAAGTTCGAAAAATTCGGTTTCTTTCAATTAAATTACTCTAAAATCGGATTGGCTTCGAATTAACTGCATTGCACTTGATTTAACGAAATTTTTCTCGATTAATGACATTTTGCATGACACATAATGAAGTAAAAAGCGGTAGGATGCACCTAACTAATGGATATTTTAGCTTTGTTTTAACCTCGTGTAAGAAGAGAATCTAATTTTACTTCTATTATTATATAAGGCTGACAATAGTATGTTAAAGGAAGAAATCTAATCGTTAATCAATATTTTCTTTTAAATAATCAAGTATCTGTTTCTATGAAGGATACCCATTGTAAGAATATTTTCCTCACATGCAAATAATTCATCAGTCGACATCATTTTCCTTGATTACAGATGATTTAAAACAAATTACCTTTAGTGACTTTCTTCAAATCATTTGAAATGGCCAATCGTTTGAAAGAAGTTATCGTTAGTAATATCGAAGCTATTCGATTGTTATTCAATGGTTGTCAGTCAATTTGAATCTTGTTTCTGCAACATACAATTCCGTTTTAAGAAAAGAAATTTATAAACGATACTAATATTTTTATAAGCTAACTATGTATTTATTTTTAATACATTTATAGAAATTACTTTTTTTTTAACTGTTAGGTTTTAATATTAAAATCATTTATTGTTTACCATAAAAATATTCCGTTAGTAAATGTATGAAAAATTCGTAAATGCCATTTTTGCATATTGGATACCAGATTAGAATTTATATATTTAGATAAAACCATTGAAATATTTGTTTTTCTGTTAAATAATTTGAGAAAAAATGATGTGGCGAAAAAGTAAACAAATCTGAAATATATTTCAATATAAATAAAATTTTTATTCATACCTGCAAATAAGCATCTTCGCTTCCGATAATTTGCTTCATGTAAATATAAAACGTCAACTACATATACCAGTTTTCTAAGCAACTTCAATAGAAACTTACTTGACTTCCGATTTTCAGGAAAGTTATAAGTTTGAGAAGTTTTTTCTTTTTTAATCAGTTTGTCAATACAAAAATATGCATTTTTCAATAGCAAATCTGTAACATAATCAACGTTTTCGATTTGTTTTCATGAGCATTCATTTCGCCAACGAGTATGCTAAGAATATCGGATCAAAACACATTATATGGAAAAAATATTTCATTATAAATGTTAATACATGTGTTATCACTTCACCTGATTTCATAATTTAATTTTCTATTTTCCAAATTTTCCTTACCATCTTAAAAACACCAGACATAAAATACAATTTAAGATTTCACTATCTAGTATCGAACACAACAACCTTTAAGAGTAATAAAAACTATAAAATATAGGATAAAAACATGAAAGGGCACATAAAATATAAAATTAATTTTATATTTTATGTNTAATAAATCGAAATTTCGGACATGACGGCGAGGCGCAAGTATTGTTCACTTGTAGCCAATCAGAATCGAGGATAGAAGAGAAGGTCTACCGCGCGACGTTTCCCGTTCAGTCGTTGAAGTGACTCGATAGAGTAAGCTTGCGTTTCCTCAATCCGTCATGGCAGCGATCGTTTAGTGTTGTGCACGTAACAAAAAACCTTCCTCAACATTTAAACATTCTTATTTCGTATCGAGGAAAGGATCGACCTATCAGCAACCTATTTAAGGAAATCATAATGGTATAGTGGACATTGTGTTTCGCGACGTTGTATACCACTCATACTCGTAGAACGGCTTAAGTAGCGGGGTAAGTACTTTATAATACCGTAAAATTCTATATTATTAAATGAATCTTTTATGATATTACATATTTCATAGGTCATTGTTATCGTTGATTGATTCTGTTTTTCGGGTTTTGATGTTCGGTTCGCGTGTTATCTCTTTTATATATATATATATCGACCTGTATTGGGGGTAGAGACAATAGTAAGAAAAATTTCTTATTGTCAGGTTTTGAGTGGATAAAAATAAGATGTACTTTTCGTGTATACTACTCGTTTCTATTCCAAATGTTTGTAGTATGGTATGTAATACAATAACAACATAATATAAAATACAATAACAATACCAACAATACGTTGATGTTGGTAGTCTGGTATATAATACAAATACCAGCGTATTGGTATTGTTATTGTATATCCACCTATGGTATATAACAATATCCTCCTAATAACAATACCAATACGTTGGTATTGTCGGTACTATGGTATAAAATAACAATAGCAACGTGTTGTTATCATTAACACTGTTAATATAAGAGGGTGTTGTTTTATTATCGGAGATATGTCCCTTTGTTACTTATGGTTCGACGTTGGCGTGTATAGAAAACCCTTGTTTTTTCATATGAAAACTTTTTGAATATTTAATATAATTAAAAACATTCCAAACTTTTTAAATATAAATTAATTTCTTCTCTTGTATTTTAGATTAAAGCAATCTTTTAATTTGTTTTAATTCATTTAGTATTATGTAATAAATTGTAATTCTAACCAAAAAAATACATTATTAAGGGAAAAAATATGCAGGAATGTTTTCAGGAATAAAATAAAAATAGGTCTAAATATATAAATGAAAAAACCTACAACTAAACATCTTGAAAATTAATACCACATGTTAAAGGTCATCCTTGTCACCAGTTTAATTGCTTCAACAGTTAAGATTACTTGACAACACTATTTTTACATCTCTCGCATTTCCTTTAAATTTTTCGCTTCTGCCCCTTTTTTTTTATTTCTAGAAATTGTTGCTCTTTCAAGATGGCTGCCAGATGTTTATGGAAAAACAATTTTACGTGTCTGTCTCGAGAAAGAAATTTGAATTTAAAAATTCTCCTCCTATTCTAAATAATAATAATGAAATATAAAACTAATGAAAGTAATTAATTTAAATTTTCGTCTGTTTTAAATTAAATTAGAAATTAGAGATTTATTTATTTATTTATTTGTATAATAAATATTTGAATTAATTTATTAA